>NC_056563.1:19156430-19190589 GCF_013358625.1 Macadamia integrifolia | reverse complement strand
AATATAATCGAATGGCAATGACATACAATCTTCGAGCTTGGTATCCTTGTTGAAAGCCTTGTCGTCCCCTTTTATCTCACCCTCCGCCCTACTTCTTCCTGAATTCAACCCCAGTATGACCCGGTCCACGCTGTTGTGGGATCAATATAGACCCGTGGGACTAGTCAGGGCAAAGGCCTGGATACCTGTCGTTAGCAAAAAAAAAAAAAAAAAAGAGGGGGGGAATGTTGGGTATGCCATCGGTATACCATAAGCTAGCACCCATTATGTCTATCTCTCTCTTGCCCTTTTTAAAATGACCCCCATATCTTTTTTGTATGATACCCCATCATATGATCCCATTGGTGTTATCCGCTAGCATACATAATATTGACAGCATACCTATCCCTCTCCCATATTTAACAAATACAAGACTAAAAAACAATATGTCTTCATTAGAATCTTGTTAGTTAAATATTGATATTTGATATGCATCAAAAAATTTTGAGAATCAATATATTAGTTTAATTTAAAGAAAAAAAGGGAGAAGGTTAGTATGTCGCTAGCTTTTCTAAATTAGCGAATGTTAGAAAAGTGTATCTGATATTGAAGTATAAGACCACTATTAAAATGTGATGTATTCTTATATTGTAGAAGACGAACTATTGAAACAGATTCACACTGATTTTGAAGCCAATGAATCAAAATATGTTGGGTCAGATCAAAAGTAAAGGTTTGAAAAGCCCCCTACAGAAGTATAATCGGGGATTACAGTGTTTTACCTTCAAGATAAAACAACCACTGATTATTGTTAGACAGTACACAGACTTTGATCCTTTAGGAGAGACAAGCTACGCTCACTAAGTATGGTTTTGAATATTACTTTTATGCATTTGGACAAAAACAAAGAATGAATTTGACAGAGCAGAACCACATTACAGAGAAGGATTTTCTCAAAGTGAGAGAGAGAGAGAGAGAAACATATATATTTTATGTTCAGCGACAGTACTCAGTATATACATACATATGGGTGCTACCTATACACGTACAGAGATGTCTATCCACGTATAGATACCTGCACTTATGGGTGTAAAATGTATACGTTATGAATGGTGTCTTATCATACATGTATGAGTATATACATATATGTACCTATGCGTATTTACATATTTGATTTTAATATTCAAAACTCAAGAGCCGCAAAAAGATAAGTACTTCTTGACCATACTTATATCTAGGGATGAAATAGGGATGGGTTTCTTAAAACCCTAACACAACCCTAGGTTTTCAAAATTCAACCCAGGCCCAACCCAACCTTGCCAGGTTCATGTTTTGGCCCAACCCTACCAGGTTCATACCAACCTAACCCAGCCCTAATTGACCCTGTCAGAGTCGGGTTGGTTTGGGGTGGGCTAAGTTGGTTTGACCTTGGCTTTTGCAATGTTTGGATTAACCTTGATTGACCTATTTTTGCCGTTCATATCTTATACATTAAAAAATTATAGAAAAAATAAAATACTTATTGTTTTATGGTTGTCCTTGTTGGCAACTCGGCCACGTGGCGGTGATGACGTGGCCAGTTTGGGTGACGTGGATGAAAATGATGACATGGCAGTGTCCAATGTCACCGATAAGATAACAGAGCAGCTTGGTATGCATGGAGCGGTTTAATTTATCATTAATAGGTGGTGCGGGTTTCTGGGTCAAAACTGATAAAATTGGCCTATTTACGATCGAGGGCATTTTCGACAGTGAAAATGAAATTTTTGGAAGATCGGTTCTTATGAAAAAGATAGATTGTAATTTAACTAGTCCAGTGCATTTGATTTCGTCACATTCCGATACCGTATGAAGAAGTTACGGCATTTATGGCAGTCGAGGGCAGTTTCAACATTGAAGATGAATTTTTTAAAGGAAGTGTTCTACATGTAACAATACGAAAAAAATACAATCTTTCCAACGGTTCTGATTTCATCGCATTCCAATTTCGTATTAGAAAGATACGTCATTGGAAAGGTGTAGGAGCATTTTGGTCTTTTTACATGGATGATTCAGATGATTGAGTCTTCTGAAAAGTCGTAGAGCATCCAGTTACGATTCCAACGCACTTTGTTTCATATCGATCGGATATCGTATGAAAAAGTTATAAGTGTTTCCATAAAGTCGGTTCGAAAATCCATACCGAAAATCCATCAGTTGCTCTCGGTGTTGGGTGGGTTTTTCGGAATTTAATTTTGAAATTTGAGGGGCTTTTGTGTAATTTAAAGATTTTGAAGGTCTGAGTTGCAAGGGGTCTTTAAGCACTGAAACATATGGAGGCAGGGGCTTGATTGTAATAAAGAGGAGTAAAGGGAAGTGAAATGGATGGTCAAGATTCGACCACGTAGGCTTGATGCCCNGGGTGGGTTTTTTGGAATTTATTTTTGAAATTTGAAGGGCTTTTGTGTAATTTAAAGATTTTGAAGGTCTGAGTTGCAAGGGGTCTTTAAGCACTGAAACATATGGAGGCAGGGGCTTGATTGTAATAAAGAGGAGTAAGGGGTAGTGAAATGGATGGTCAAGATTCGACCACGTAGGCTTGATGCCCATCCAAAGGCTGCTGAGATTTTGGTGTGATATGGACGAGATAGATGCTTGCGCGTAGGATTTGATTGGTTAGGTGCATAATTCTTGATGCACTGGCGCTACACCTTATCAAAGTATGTTTGTGTGTTTCGCGCGTGTATAGAAGATATAAAGAAGATTCCAATCTTAATGATCTCATGAAATCATATTAAAGCCAACATGGAGGATTCGGATCCAACGGTCAATAAGCCTTTTCACTTTTGTGAGTGGGAGACAAGATTCCTTAAAATCCGGAAAAGCAATCAATCATAGATCGACAACACTTCTGACGATGTCAACGCCTACGTCATGATGACGTCATCGAGATTCAAATCTAACGGTTTGGATCTATTGTCCGTTGGTTTAATCGGACGACTTGGATTATAAGATCTTTATATGAGATCTACGGTCAGATTTCGCCCTGTTGCGTGCGCCGCCGGTGTAGCCTACGCCACCCCTACGAAGATTCCACTTTTGGTTATTTTATTGCTCCAACTTCAAATGGTCATATCTCCCTCATTTTAACTCCGATTTGGGTGATTCAAGTTGGAGATTCTTCATCTCTCCGAGCTCTACACATCAGAGGGAAGAAATCAGGCAGAGGGGTTGCTAAGGTGGTCGAAAAAATGAGTTGAAGCTCGTAGAAGGCTAAAGGTTTGAATGAAAGACTTCCATCCTCTTGCACTTCATCCATAGCCCCCATTAGAGGCTTAGGAAGCTGCTGGAAACCAAGGTAGCAAGTTCTATTTGTTGTTGCCAAGAGAAAAGAAAAGAAAATAGAAGAGAAGAGAAGAAGAGGGAAATAGAGAAGAAGTTTTTTCCTCTCTTTGTGTGTGTGTGAATGTGAATGTGAATGCCATTGTTACTCCATGAAAGTAAAGACAAGGAGAAAAGAAAGAAGAAGAAGAAGAAGAAGAACCTAGAATTTGATTCTTGTGAGTTGCTTCAAGAAACCCAAGTGGCAACCGGGGTTGAAGCATTGGCGGCACCGAGACAACGTGATTGTGGTCCGCATCAAGTGAAGATCGAAATTATTGCATCTCCGACGGTTACTCCTTGCCAAGGTAACCTCACTTTTGTCAAATTTCTATTATTATAAATCATTGTAGGCAAGATGTTTGATAAAATGCCTAAGTGATAGTTGTAGTCTATTTGGGGGAAATTTGCATATATGAGTGGTTCACGATAGGGCATTGTTATACGCCCAACTTTATTTTATTGGTGTTCAGTGGGTGCTGAACACAGGGGCTATGTGTTCCTTGGTAGGTACAACTACCTAAACCTATTTGCCGTGGGTGCGGCCTCTCAGATCATTATGAGAAAACTAGGGTGAAGACCTAGCCATTGTATGTCATTGGTAGAAACTGGGAATGTGTTCCCTTGGCTGTGGGTGCAGTCATAATTAGTATTGAGTAAATGCTGAGCCCAACAGTGGGCATTACTCCGTGCATGTAGGCAACTGGTCGAAGCACGTATTTCTTGTGTTGTGGATGTGTATGTTCGTATTTGTATTGTGGATTGGAGTGCTTGACTGCAGAATGGGTGTGTACATCTGGTAGACCTGACCACTTGGTGGTGCAGTGTGGATGTCCATACGACTGTGTATGTATGTGACAGTGATTACCGTGTGAGGTTTATGAGACAACTCTGGGCAGCAATACAGGTTATGTGAGTAAGTTTCATGCAACAGTAAGAATGGTCAGTAGTATACATAGCAGCTCTGGGCAGCATCAATAGACTGTGCTATTGAAGTGCAAATAGTGATTGCCACATTAGGGGTACAGTTGGAAAGTGAAAAAATATTTGGCACACTGATTCACCCCCCCTCTCAGTGTCAATTGGGACCCAACATTCAAAGCATTAGAAACAAGCTCAGTCGCGACGTGGATTGGAAAAACCACCAAGAATTCTGTGATGCTAGACTTGGACGTAGACTTAGACGCCTTCTTTGCCAGATAGTCTGCAACCACATTGGTTTCACGAAAATAATGCAAAATTTTCCATTTCATAGACTCCAGAAAGGAAATGGAAGACCTCCATTTCTATAAGGCAAACCATGGAATCTGCCTTCTTTGGACTGTTAAAACCACGGAAGCTAAATCTGACTCGATCCAAACACCCTTGGCATTGCGATCTCTTGCCAGCAAGATACCCTCCAAAACCGCCTCAAACTCAGCTTCATATATCTCTTTGACTCCCAAAAAATGCTAAAAGAATCAATGACTTGCCCTCACTGTTCCTTAGAACTCCTCCTGCGCCCGCATTGCCTAGATTGCCAAGAGAGCTGCCATCCACATTGATCTTGATCCAATCCCAGGGAGGTTTACACCAGTGAACCTCAAGGGGGGGGGGAGATGGGATTTTTGATAAGTAAGCCGAGCTTCCTACAACAAAGCAAATTAGAGACTGAGCAAACTTCCTCACTTTTCTCGTCGCAACAAAGCTGAATCTCCTGCCTAATGCTTTTAAATACATACCCTGCTAGCCTTGCTTTGTTTTCTTGCCTTCTCGTATTTCTCTCCCAAAAAGTATGGTTGAGCGCCTGAATGGTCAGGTGATCTGTCCACACCACCTCAAAGCAGTCTAAACTTTTTTTCCAAATGGAGATGGAGAAAGAACATTGCAAGAAAACATAAGACATACTCTCTTCAACCTTGCAGCAAAGATTGCACTTGGATGACAAAATAACACCTTTTGATGAACCAAGTCATCCGTGGGGACTCTACTATGTACCAATCTCCATCCAAATAAAGAATACCTTGGAGGGAGATCCTTCTGCCAAATCAAGGTTGACTAGTGCACCTTAGAGGACCTCATTTTAATATTCTCCCAAGCCGAGCTCGAAGAAAAGGATCCTGAGGGCGTTAGGGACCAGACATTGATATCCTCCATCTGCATACTCAGAATGTTGATCTTTTTAATTTGACTAAAAATATCTTTAAGAAGAGGAGAAGATACATCAGGAAGGCGCCATTCCCCATCTCTAATGATATCCCCCACTTTGGCCGAAGTGGAGATGTCGTGTGCATTGTCCAACGATATATGGTCCATAATGGAATTTGGTCCCCACCATTTGTCCTTCCAAAAGTTTTCCAATTGACCATTCCCAATGATCCACCTCTCCTTCTCCTCCACAAAGTTCCACACCTTCCTGATACCGGATATGATGGAAGAGGCATTGCAATTTTTAAGGGATCTACCACCCTTTTTGAAAAATCGAGCTCTATGGAAAGCAGCAGCAGTGAACTTCTCATTTTTAAATCTCCTGACAATCTTACACAACATTGCATTATTAGTCTCTTAGTCTCGTCAGCCACAAGCCCCCCTCATCCGTAGGCTTACACAAAGAGTCCCACTTCACAGTGACAGCTTTGACAGTATCAACTTCATCTGTCCAAATAAAGTTACTCATCCATCTCTCCATCATTGACACAAGAGAAGAAAGCCACCAATAAACAGAGAAGATGTGGATTGGCATTCCTGAGATTACAGTTTTACTCTTCCCTTGAAGATTTCCACACCTAGGTATCGTGTTGGAAATGTGCACATAGGAATTCCTAAGGTATCATAAATTCTCTATTTCATGGAGGGAGGGATTTTCCCCAAAAAGAGGTTGTTTTTTTCTAAGCTGATAACCTGCCCAGAGAATTATTGATACTTGAGAGGAAAATCCTTTAGGTTCCTATCATACCTAATAGAAGCGTTGGAGAAAATTTCCACACCTAAGTATCTTGTTGGGAAGCTGCACCTGCACTAGTCTCTCCTTAGCTTCCTCAAGCGCTTTGTTGAAGTTAGGGAAGGAGACTCTCCCCCACCCTCTAAGCACTCCTTTTAATCTTTTGAGTTTCTGCATTAGAACAAAGATCAGATCTCCTAAAATCCAACCATCCCATGAAGAGGCAACCTTCTCAAAATCCATATGGTGCATCCAAAACTTGTGGAATCGAAAATGACAGTTGTTGGGGCGTTGAGATAATACAGAAGTAAACATTAAAGGGGAATGATCAGAAGTAATTTTAGGGAGGACCCATTGGGCACAGTCCTAGAAATAATCGATCCACTCTTCATTACAGAAACATCTGTCCAAGACCATAGAAACATTGCCTCTGTGACGGTTATTGGACCAAGTGAAATTCCTCCCTGAGGATGGCACTTGGGCCATCCCACATGTATCCACCATGGCACCAAATTCTGCAGCCAATCCCATAGTAAAATTTCTTGGGCCCCTTTTTTCATGTGAAGATAAGGTTGCGTTAAAGTCTCCTATGATGGCCCAAGGGATCAAAGGCTACGGGAGATCAGCCACTAGCCTCATCCATAGCACCCTTCTTTCAGCTCTGACATTGCTAGCGTGAATGAAAGAAATCTGAAAAAAAATTCGATTCCCACAAAAGGGAAATCGAGATATGCTGTTCCGACTCAAAGACAACTGTAGTAGAATTCAATTTTCTCTTCCAGATAATCCACAGATTAGGGACCTTCCCAGCTCTACTATTGTGAATGAAAAAACTGCTGAATCCCAGTTTATTAAAAAATAAATTTGGAAAAACACTTATTTTATCATGGGCTCCACAATACAGATGACGTCCGACACCTTTTCTTTAATAAAATGCCGCAAGGTATTCCTGCCTTCCGCCTTCTTCATTCCTTTGATATTCTAGAAGAAAACCTTTATGAGAAAATTACATGGAGGAAGAGGAATGAGCAGATTTGTTAGTCTGCTCTTTCTCATTATTATTGATCCCAATTCTGGTGTACGACTCCTCTACAAGCTGCATGGCCTTATCAATTTCAGCCACTTCCTGATGATGAACTATAACATGCCCTCCCACCAGTTGGGATTGAGAAAGTCCCAACATAATGTGCTCAGCCCCCTCCCACGATTGGCCTTTGCCACTCTTTCCTCCTCTCCCATTTCTGCGACCACCAGGCTTGTAATTGACTTTGTGACGAGGTCGCAGAGCACGCACCATGTGAGATTCCCCCCTCTTAATCTTTGCTTCCCTCAAGGGAGTGATAGCCACCCTGTGGGCACTCTCTTCATTTGAGTCCTACGAATCAGTCTTTGATGGACTAGAAGACTGGGTCGACCCAAGGTCCTCCACACCCAGTGGATTATCCACCATCTGCACTCTAGGGCCCACCAAGCACTGCCTTGCGACATCATTATAGTGAATATTCTCCTTGGAGATATTCTCTTGCCCGTTCAGACCCACAACAAAATCGTGGCTTACATGGGAACTATTACCTTTATCCGCAACTGCCATGCTAGTAGAGGGGCGAAAATCTCCTACCACATTGGGAGTATTCTCTCTCCTAGAGCCGGCAGCCTTCCCTATCGTGGAATTCTGACCAACACTGGCGAAGTGAGAGGCCTGCTCGGTGTTATCTCTCTCCACCATCTTTCCTCTACATTGATTAGCATGGTGACCCAGCTTCTTGCATGAGACGCATCTTACCATATCGTCTTCATAAACAATTCGCTATGTGAACCAGAACAACATCTCCTTCCCTGGTTGTCTTCGCTCTACATGCATCTTCTCTACCCTGGATCCTTTCAGCTCCACCTCGATGAGGACTCTCGCATAATTGCCCGTCTTTGCGTTTAAAGTTCTGCTATCCAGGGCCACAAGCCTCCCCGTGGCTTTGGCCATGGTCAAGAATATTTTTTTCATGCCAATATTCCATGGGAAGTTCTGGAAAATGAATCCAGACTAGCTTGGTTTGGGAATAATTGTCATTGATGTTAAACTCCGGTCTCCATCTCTGGAACTGAATAATCTGAACCCCCACTTTGACCTGGCCTCTTCTCCAAATCGAAGACATGTCCTCCTCCCTCTCAAAGCAGAATAAGATGAATCCCTTCCCTAGTGGAGATAGGTTCACTTTTCCCTTCAACTTCCAGGCGACCGATGCCTCACTTCTGATATTGTCCATAGAGATGAACATGAAATTCACTTTGCTTATCAGCACAAAGGAGAAGGTCTGGAGTTTCTCTTCATACGCATCTTACGGGATCACTACCTTTGTCAGTGCCTCAACGCAAATCGGGTCTGGGAGGTCATCCACATCAGGTAGTGTGTTTTAGTCATAATCGCATATGATTTTCGTGCATTTGGAAACATAATATGTATCTCTGTTGATGCTAAACATATTAGATACGTGATTGTTACACTATGAATTGAAGTACATGACTTGAAGGAAGTACATTTTTTTTCACTAAAAGGATAATTTTATTAAAATAAAGAGGGAAACAAAAAATAGGGAAACAAAAGGAACATGCCGAAACCACTAGGCCAACTTGCAAACTCCACCTTTGGCATGGCCATCAGTAGAGAGAGCAAGCAAAAGGCTTAGTAGAATCGAAAACAGTGCCTGTTCAAAGCATTAGAAACAAGCTCAGTCGCGACGTGGATCGGAAAAACCACCGAGAGTTCTGTGATGCGAGACTTAGACGCCTTCTTTGCTAGATAGTCTGCAACCACATTGGTTTCACGAAAATAATGCAAAATTTTCCATTGCATAGACTCTAGAAAGGAAATGGAAGACCTCCATTTTTGCAAGGCGAACCATGGAATCTGCCTTCTTTGGACTGTTAAAACCACGGAAGCTGAATCTGACTCGATCCAAACACCCTTGGCATTGCAATCTCTTGCCAGCAAGATACCCTCCAAAACCGCCTCAAACTTAGCTTCATATATCTCTTTGACTCCCAAAAAATGCTAAAAGAATCAATGACCTGCCCTCACTGTTCCTTAGAACTCCTCCTACGCCCGCATTGCCTGGATTGCCAAGAGAGCTTCCATCCACATTGATCTTGATCCAATCCCGGGGAGGTTTACACCAGTGAACCTCAAGGGGGGGGGAGATGGGATTTTTGATAAGTAAGCCGAGCTTCCTACAGCAAAGCAAATTAGAGACTGAGCAAACTTCCTCACTTTTCTCGTCGCAACAAAGCTGAATCTCCTTCCCTGGTTGTCTTCGCTCTACATGCATCTTCTCTACCCTGGATCCTTTCAGCTCCACTTCGATGAGGACTCTCGCATAATTGCCCGTCGTTGCATTTAAAGTTCTACTATCCAGGGCCACAGGCCTCCCCGCGGCTTTGGCCATGGTCAAGAGTATTTTTTTCATGCCAATATTTGATGGGAAGTTCTGGAAAATGAATCCAGACTAGCTTGGTTGGGGAATAATTGTCATTGATGTTAAACTCCGGTCTCCTTCTCTGGAACTAAATAATCTGAACCTCCACTTTGACCTGGCCTCTTCTCCAAATCGAAGACATGTCCTCCTCCCTCTCAAAGCAGAATAAGATGAATCCCTTCCCTAGTGGAGATAGGTTCACTTTTTCCTTCAACTTCCAGGTGACTGATGCCTCACTTCTGATATTGTCCATAGAGATGAACATGAAATTCACTTTGCTTATCAGCACAAAGGAGAAGGTCTGGAGTTTCTCTTCATACGCATCTTACGGGATCACTACCTTTGTCAGTGCCTCAACGCAAATCGGGTCTGGGAGGTCATCCACATCAGGTAGTGTGTTTTAGTCATAATCGCATATGATTTTCGTGCATTTGGATCTGCAGTCTATCTTGCATCTTTGGTACTCTCTCCCTCCTTAGACCAAATCTCTTTAGAGTCCACGGCAGTATCAGGCACCACTTCAGGCACGGGGGTGAAAGGACGCGAGGGATGCCAGAAGTCTGTGATCAAGCACTGTTTCTCTCTATCCGGTACGCAACCACTGTCGCAAAGCCCCTCCGGGCAGGTCTCACGAATCTCCTCTCCACTCATGTTTTCCCTTTTGCAGAAAAAAATCATTTTGTTCTTTCCTTGAAGGAAGTACATGACCTCAAAAGAAAATGCTAATCTAACACATGAAAGATAAAAAAGGGAAAGAAAGATAAGACTTGATGTCTAAATTTGTTTGATTTGTTGTGTGTGTGTCCTCCTTCTTCCACTATAGTCCCTTTTATAGTTTTATTTGAAAGATTCTCCTCTTTTGGCAGTTTCGTAACTATAGGAACCCATGACTCGTGTCCTTCGAGGGCTAGTTAAGTGGTTATAATTGCCTTAACCACTTAAGCCAGATCGGTTAGCTGACCAAAAAGTCAGACTCGATTACCTGACCATAATCATGTCCTTAGCGGGGTAGTTAATTGGTTATAACTGCCTTAACTACTTAAGTCAGACTCTGTCAGCTGACCATAATCATGTCCTTAGTGGGGTAGTTAATTGGTTAGAAATGCCTTAAGCACTTAAGCTGGACTCGATCAGCTGACCAAAAAGCCAGACTCCGTCAACTGACAGTAAGAAGTCGAAATGCTAATCGTAAAAAGTCAAAATCGATCAGTTCACAGTCAGTCATCTGACCGTAAATGTCACAATCAGTCATCTGATCATATTCGATTAGTCTGCTCGATCCACCTGATGGTTATTCTAACTAATCAACTCCTTAGTATAAGGTCATCATTTTTTGGCCAACTTGATGAACGATCAGCTCCTTAACACAATTGGTCAATAAATCGACCGATTGTCTTGTAGGCTAGATTTGCTAAAATTGGGTACCAACAATTGCCCCCCATAATTCTTAATACGACGCCATTTATTGGACAAAAGTATGAAGGATTATGCCCTTTCGGCCCCTTTCAAAGTCTAGTACATGGCTATTATAGGGGCACACCCTATTGTGCTTGTGCAGCCATAGGGTTAATGGGATATGCAGTTGCTGTTTGGAACGATGGCATGGTACATGGCTATTGTAGGGGCATGCCACCAACGTAGCCATCATTAATTACCGAGCCCCCAATGTAACCATCATTGATCATCGAATAGCTTGAACTTCCAGCATGATTAGGTTGACTAGCTTGATCGAGTTGACCGATAGTGTAGCTAGGCTGGCTAGCCTGGCTGGGTTGACCAATTTTCCTTCATTGCCAGTGGAGAAGAGAGAATTTCTTCATCATTGGTTATGTGAACCTGTAATTAGAATCCTAAGTTATTGTCATATTCACTCTTACTCCTATTGACGAAGCTGACTTCTCTAATGCAATCCAATGGTACTGATAGGAGTAGGGAGGACAATTAATATTCCTTTTTTATTTGTAGCCATGAAGAGAAACTCGGCCAAAAATATAAGTACTCATTTTTTTTTTTCAATCGAATTGGATTGGACCCCATTTTAATGACGAGAGATTTTGGGTCGAAGAAAATGGTTATTTCCATGTCATTTTGGATGTATAGGCCCATAAGGGTTGGTTATCTCGATTTTGGGTGCATGGATCCTAACCAAGATATAGGATTACCATCTCTCCTAAATTCAAGGAGTGATAGTAATCCTAATACCGAACAAACCGGAACCCTCTCTCTCTCTCTCTCTCTCTCTAAAATCAGGTAGGTTCATGTTAATCTATTTCTAGTCGAAAAAATGATGGAATGTCAACTATAATTAAAAGAGCTCTGTCCATTCATTCCTTTCTTGTTCACTTCAAAACCTTTCTTTCTTTCACTCTCTTCTTATAGTGTCTGAGCAGCTCCTCTCTTGTTCACCCAAACCCTCTTTCTTTCTCACTTCTTCTTGTGTCTCAGCAGTGATGGAAGGCAATATTTTGTTACCCCCTGGTTTCAGATTTCAACCCAACGATGATGAACTCATTAAACACTACCTCTGGAGGAAAATTGCTGACCCTTCTTTCTCCTTCTACACCTTTAAAGAAATCGACATTTATGCTTTTAATCCGGAAGAGCTCGTAGGTAAGTTATTAGCAACCATTTAATTTCTTCCTTCTTTGTAATTGTTGACCCTTCTTTCTTAATTTTTCTGTTTAATTAATTTCTCTGTAACATACATACATTAATTATATATATATAATATTATTCTGTTAATTTATGCAGAAAAATACGGGAATAAAGAAGATTATATCCATTACTTTTTCACCCCAACAAAACGGAGATATCAGAATGGCTGTAGACCTAATCGTTGTACATCAAATGGACACTGGAAAGCCACTGGTGGTGATACAGAAATCATAGACCAAGAAGACTCCAACCTTATCGGCTACAGGAAATCTCTCGCCTTCCACATTGATAAGATCCCAAATTTACCAAAAAAATTAAAAAATAAGATCCCCAATTTACCCAAGAAGAAAAAATCGGTTAAAACCGATTGGCTAATGCAGGAGTTTCGAACCAAAGAAGACCGAAAGCTTAAAAATAATAAAAATCTTCCAATGCAGGTATGTAAATTTATAGTTTTTTCATGCATATTATAATATTATATATATGTTGATTTTTATTTCAAAATTTATTAACTAATTAACCTTCTTATGATCATTTTTTTTTTGGTTACAGTTGGATGATTGGGTTATTTGTAAAATATACAAAGGAAATCGTAAAGATTCCAAAAGAAAACAAAAAGAAGCAGAAGGGGAAGAAGAGGAAGAAGCATTAATGGAGGGGCAAGGAGATCATCAAGACGATATAGGCATAGAAGAAGATATAATCAGATCAATGGAGGATGACCAATTAGATAATTCCTTAGTCCAATACATTTCAGAACTCGAGCAATGTCTTCCTTTGGATGTCCAGTATCCATATAATCAGAACATATGTGCTCCTGACGGGTGGGACTATGGTAATCTCTTTGATGTCAGTGGTTCAATCACAGATGTTGGTGAATGTTCAACTACAACTAGCAGTAGTACTGTTAATAACCAAAATGGATATGTTACTCCTCCTATGTGCACATCAGTCAATGCTAATGATCAGCTTTGTATATCACCGGATCACCCAGTGTTGCCAATGTTGCCAATGCCACTACCCATCAATCAACAACCTTGGGTTGAGAAGGAACACAATAGCAGTACCAGTGATCTGCATCAAGAATTTCGAACCGTAGAAGACCGAAAGCGTAAAAATAATACACTTTATCCAATGCAGGTATGTAAATAGGTTGCATACATATTATATATGTTGATTTCTATTTCAGTATTTTGGTACTAACATTTTTTTTTTTTCCCCTTCAGTTGGATGATGGGGTAATATGTAAAAGATACAAGAGAAATGGTGAAGACTCCAAAGGAAAAGAAAAAGAAGTAGAAGGGGAAGAAGCGTTGGAGGGGCAAGGAGAAGAGGACTTGGGCATAGAAGATATAATCAGATCAATGAAGGATGAACAAGATAATTCCTTAGGCCAATACTTTTCAAATTTTGAGCAATATCCTCCTAGGAGCGATGACTTTGAATATTTAAATGGGAGCAATTCTGATATGGTCCATAGCTTCAACAACATAAGTGATCCTGATGGGTGGGACTATGGTAGCCTATTTGATGTTAGTAGTTCAATCACCGAAGCTGGCGAATGTTCAACTGGCAGTGATGTTAATAACCAAAATGGATATGATCCTATGTGCAAATCAGTCAATGCTAGTGATCAGCCAATGTTGCCAATGCCACTGTCGATCAATCAACAACCTTGGGCTGAGAAGGAACATACCAGTACCAGTGATCAGCATCAGGAAGGGAAGGACTCATCATGCTCCTCTGATTAAGTTCTATGGCGACAAAAAATTTGTAATCATTTCCTACTCATTGAGGATATTTTTTTATTTTTTATATTGTAATTTTTTTAATTTGTTGTAGGAAGGCTCTGTCTGTTAAGAATATTGATCATTTTATTGAATAGAATTATGTTTATTAGAAAGACAAAAGGTTTCGCAGTTAAACTTTTCATGTTTCATTAGACATTTAAAAACTTTATATATATCTTTCAATGTTTGATGGAGATATTTCTCATACCACCTTTATAAGAAAATATACACGGTTGGCCACCTTTTATTGATCGTAAGAGAGTGCATAGTATTAATTTTAAAATGGACAAGATAGTGCTAATCATGACTTGTGTGGCCACATCAACACATAAACCAATGGAAGGTTGTCTTAAGGCATCATCAGTGCATGAGTCAGGGGGCTATGTGGACTCTTCACAGAAGAAGTGGATGCATGTTCAACTAACTATAAGAAAAAAACAAAATATATGCCAAGGAGTGATGAAATCCAAGCGAGTCTAAATGCGCAAGAGTGATCTTTAAATGAGACCAAGGATTTGCCTGAACTATTGCCAAGGAGTGATGAAATCCTAGCGGTTGCCGGTTAGTACGCATATGTCTAAGTCTGAACAACTCTGATAAACTCATCAGACCGAGGGAGAAAAACTTATACATGTGTTATAGAAGAGTAAGACAATGGAAAAGTTATTTTTCGGTAAGAAAGGCCAATGGAAGCAACTAAAGTATGGAGAGTTGCCCTACACCACCAGTCTACTCAAAACATAAGCAATTTTTCTTATTTTTTTAAGAAATTGATAGTTAAATTTAGTGAACATGTTGTTCACATCTTCATGATATAAATTACTAAGTTTTAATAAAATCCATTGTTATGTGTTAGGATTGGGGGTGTAAGTTGAGCCTGATGGTCCAAACCCGCCCTGGCCCTACCTGCTCTCGAACAAGGCCTGGGTTAATATTTCTAACCCTAAGACGGGATAGGATTGAAAAATATTGACCTTGGATCAAGGTTGAGGCCTAGGTTCAATTCATAATTCTAATTGTGTATTGATCACTTTACTTATTTATTTTTTCAACTCATAGAGCACAAATGCTCTATGAAAAAAATAGGGTCAATCAAGGTTAGCCCGACCTTGATAAAAATTGGATCCAATTAGGGCCAACCCAGCCCAATTAGAGTCAATTAAAGTGGTCTAAATGGGTTGCGCCTGGTTGAAGTTTTGGGACCTAGATTTGAGTTGAGGGTTTAAGAAACTCGACTCTCTTTCATCCCTATTTAGAATTTATTTTTCAAATCATTTCTTAAAAAAAAAGAAAAAATATAACTCATGTCTCATAAGACCGAGCAAAAAAAAAAACTCATACATGTGTTATAGATTTTTTTATTCATAAACACGAGTCATAGAATTGAAGTCATGGATTTAGTTCTAGGTATTAGTTAGGGGTGTCAATTCATGGCCCGACCTGACGAAACCGACCGGGACCGACCGTTTATAGATCGGCCCGGACCGGACCGTTTATTAAACGTGTCGGGCTTGAGCCCGGCCCGTTTATAAATGGTCGGTCTCGGTTTTGCTACTTGGACCGTCGGGCGCTCGACCGAGACGGACCGAATAACGCCCGACCGAGACCGGCCGAATAACGCCCGACCGAGACCGGCCTATTGTGCACCTACTTGGACCCACCCTTTAATGATTGTAGAATACCTATTTTACCCCCCAAATTAAAGAATAAAAAGTAAAAAGTAAAGACATGTTCACATTTTAAATAATGGTTATATTTGGTATCATTTATTGATTTATTTTCATTTTTTTGGGCTTGCATGAGTGGGCCGGAATATAAGAGCACATTTTAAAGAGGGCCCGTTTAAAAACCGGTTAAAGCCCGTTTAACATTAAACATGTCCGTAGCCCGGTTAAGGCTCGACTAAAGCCCGATTATAGCCCGAGGCCGACCGACCGAATATAAAGTGTACCATGCCCTCAATAACTAAGCCCGATTAGTTAAATGGGTGGACATGGTGTAGCGCTTGAAAGTCTTCAAGCCCGATTAAGCTCGACCGAAATCGGACCGGCTTGACCGGTTGACACCCCTAGTATTAGTCACCAATATTGACATGTAACAGGCTATATCCACATGATTTCATATCATAACAACATTTTTTCATTGAAAGCGCATATTCATATTGTATTGGTCACGGCCGATACCAAAACGATTTGAACAATACAACAAATCCAATTTCAATTCCTAAAACCGGTGGTAGATTTACATTTCCAAGAAATTTGACATGTAATCTACACTTAAAATTACAAGTCTGGATTAGGCTTGGTTTCAAGTATCGCTATCGTATAATCGTTTCAGGGGTAAAACAGTAAAAACAGCACTTACACGCTTTCTTTGAAATTCTAAAGAAATGCATTCGAACAATCATTAAAATTTGAAATAAATGCATTCGTTATGAGGAATGGTACACAAATCATGTTACAATGGCATGGTTTTTGTTTACGACAAGCTAATAGTTCATTGACCAACATTTTTACCATACCCCTATTTTTCGGTTTTCCTCCTTCAACACAAATTTTTTTGTTTTCCTCCTTCAACACTAGTGTATGCTTTTTGATTATGAGATAAGAATTTTCATGATCAACTTAAAAAAAAAACGAGATTAAGACATTGGAGCAAACGAGTCTTGAACTTGATGAAGATTATACATGGAAATGGTTTGAGAGGTCGTTTCCATTTTCCATATCGGGTTTCGATCAGTAATTTGAATGGTAACACGTGTGAAATATATGCAGTTCCAAAAAATAATAGAGTTTAATCCCACCTGTGTCGACTTAACTTGCGAGCGTGCCAAGATCGATGTTCTCTTTTGCAAACTGACTTCCAACAACCTGACGACCGATGATCATCTGCTAGAGTACTAGTCATATATGAAAGGAATGAATCGTATACTACTACTTCTTATACTGATGCTGGTAGGAAATGGGGAAGAAGAAGCAATATATAAACTAAAGATCAAAGAAAGAGTAGTTGCCTCATAAATCGTTTGCTAAGGTTGTTGGGATCCCTAGTTGGCCTCCTCGCCACTTCTGACTCACACACTCGGGCGAATCAAAATCGATCAATCCATAAGGGGTTTCCAAGCAGAGATCAACCCAACAGGGTTTTTCTTGCAAGGACCCATTAGGGTTTTATTTCAAAACCAGACCAATTAAATATTACTAATCATGATATGAAGTGTACTCAACAACCCTGTTTGCTTATTCCAAATTGGATCTGGTGGCATGACTCAATCCTATCAACTTGTTTGTGATTTTTGTTAGTGTATGAAACTCTCCAATAGTATGTTGTTGGATCCATCATAAACTCCAATTTGCAAATCAAGTTCAATTTTAACAAAAAAAAAAAAAAAATCCTCCGATTTGTGAACTTTAACAACGATTTATCTGCATCCCAATATGTAGTTGGAAAACCATTAAAATGGTCTGTGCAACACAACAGCCAAGCTTAGACCTCCTCAGGTTTTAGGCGGAGTGCAGCCCTTGTGCTAGCATAGGGCTGATGGGAATGCATGCCTAAGCATAACATGGGTAGAATTTTTGACTTTCATGAGAGGCGGGGTGGTCATTTTGCCCCCTTTGTGTCTGGGGCAAAGGCCATGCTTTTGTCATTTAGGCTTATTTTTTCCTTATTTGCCACTAATTATTGTGCCACCACAATATCATAAGTTGTATGTGACATATTGTTTCAAAATGAAGTAATTCCAACCGTGATCAATAAATTTTCCTTAAAAATATATTTAAGGAAAAGGCTGCACATGCTAGCCTTAAAAATAAACTTTCCAAGTTGCAAAACAAGCGATGGAAAATCTGATTTTATTGTAAAATCTTAGATGGAAAAATTTCCATGCTGAAACAAACTGAGCCTTATGTTTTATAAGTAACAAAAGATATGTTCACTTACATAGAAAATAGTTCCTTAGATACATGTTCCTAATCTTGCAAGCATATGGAAAATGTCTATATCAACACTTAGTTATGCCATGTGACAATTCAGATGGTACTGAAACTTTGTGGGGATCTGGACTCCAAGGCATGGATTTAGTTATCCGATGACCTGGATCAGTCCGGATCAATTCTACCCTTAGTTTTCAAAAAAAAGTACATATTTTTTAATATTTTATTTCTAAACCGATACTGATAATTGATTAAGATTGGTCAAATATCAATATTGATCTCAATCGATACTGATACAATATGACCAATATAACCAGTTCAATACCAATACCTAAAAACAAGCTCCAAGGTTCTCTACCCATGTATTAAAATTTCAAGAATGAAATTTGCCGAGGGACAACATAGAGCGTTTGAAATTCAGAACCATGTGAAAGTTCACATTAATGGTCGGAATGAATGTTAAGGGGGCCTAGGGTTTGACTAGCGTTTTTAAAATTTTATCAGCCCATCCCGGGTGCACCCCTACCTGAAACTGTCATTAGTAAATGGGAATGAGAACGAATTTTGGTTTCATAATTTTTATTTTTTCTCTTGGAAGCCACATGGGTGACATTTAGTTAGCCTAATAAGGCAAAAATGCCAAAAAATAGAGAAAAGAGGGTTCCGTTTTAATGGGTGATTTGTTTCCGAAAAGGTTATATGAACTACCAAGGAAAGATACACTAAGTATCATTGTGTCTAATGTCTATCACTTGTTAGGGCTGCAATAGGTTCAGATAAGGTTGGGCTTTTGAAAACCTCAGCTCAACCATAAGTCCCCATAGTTAATCCAAGCCTGGCCAGATTCTGACTCAGTACCTAAATAACCCAACCTTGACCCAACCTCGACCTAACCTCAGGGTCAAGCTGACCCTGATTGGCCCTAATTGGAGAAGGGAAAGGCGATGCAAGGATCGGGATGGGTTAAGGAGAAGAAGAAAAAAAAAAAAAACAAGAAAGAAGAACAAGAAAAAGGAAAAGGAAAATGATATTGTTCCTCCATTTATGCAATATCCCTTCCAAATTTGATGATGCTTAAATACTGACTAAAACAAAAACCCTAACTCCTTTGCCTTTTCCATGTATTTAGTCTATTGAGATTTTTTCATAACAATTTTGTTTTTTTGTCTTTTTGTTTTTTTGTTTTTTTGTTTTTTTGTTTTATGTTTTTTTGTTTTTTTGTTTTTGTTTTTTTTTTTGTTTTTTGTTTTCTGCTAGAAGATCAGATTATATTAAAATGAAAAATGGGAAAAATATAATACAGAAGCTAGAAGTGAGCCTCCGCTTAGGCATTGCCATCAGCAGAGGCTCACAATTGCTAACTTAGAGAAGTCAAAAATCTAAAGCAAGGACGCCCATCAATATCAGATTGTAACTTATTGGCTACATGAAGAGGGAGCTGCACATCGTTGCTATCAATCCCTGACTTGGCTGCATCCTTAGCCAGAAAACCCGCTACTGGATTTGCTTCTCTAAAACAATGGGTAATCTTCCACTCAATGGAGCTCAAATAGGCGAACAAATATGACCTTTCCTGAAGGGCATAACACTTTTGTTTGTTGCTACTATATGTATTAGTGTTTCCATTGCTATAAAAAATTAAGGTCAAAGTCAAGGTAGGGCTGAAGCCTCGGCTGGACCTGGACTCATGACCAAAGATTTTCAGCCTTGACCAGCCCTTAGGGCCAGAAATCTCAGCCTAAATCCTATTCGTGCCAACTGGACCAAACTTGTAGTCGTATGAATAATTTCGCTCTCACATGCGCACCTCTATTTCTCGTTGTCCTCCAATTTACAATACCATTATACTACACCTCATTCATGCGCACCTCTATGCCACCAGTCATACAACATTCTCCCAACTTTTATTTAGCCTCAAGAGGTAAAAGGAGGGTTGTATAGTTCATTTATTAGCCCAAAAGCAAAAGCATTAAAATAACCTCTCTTATTTTGATAAACATGGAATTAACCACTATACTAATGGAAGAGTTTCTGGTGCACAGTTGGACCTTCTTCCACGACTCTCCTGCATCCACGTTGCACACTATATAGACTGTACCTTGGGGTTTCCCAAGACTATGCCCCCAAAAATATTTATTTTATTGGGAGAACAAAAATATACTTAGAAATATATTTTTTTTGGTAGAAAAATATCCTTAGAAATCACCATTTAAATAGGAGTGGAAGTGAGAGAGATGACCATTCATAGTATTGATTGTGTTGCAAAAGCCGAAAGGGTAGACGACAGTTGTAGTGTGTATTGTTGTGCCATGGGTAATAATAGTAATAATAATGGAGAGCAAAGCAAGCGTGGTGAGCCGTCCTCTTGCTGTGAAATTGTTTGGCAACAAAATCCTCCCCTATGTCACGGTCAGCTAACCATACTGGTGTGTGCGCGGGCGTGGCAGAATTCTTCCTGACTGGATTTAAAAGTAGATCTGACTTCGATCAAGCGACTTGGGCTCTCCTCTTGCCTCGATCAACTCCAAAGAATTTTCATGTTCTTTGCAGAAAATTGGTGCAAGTATTGAAGAAGATGAAGATAAATGATAGTGACTCATAAACAAGGGGAAAATGTAATCTTGTCTCTATTGATATTCAATATACCAGAAATATGATCAACTGTTCTCTGTTGATGTTAAACATACCAGAAAAAAGATATGTTGTCTTTATTGATATTAGACATACTAGAAACATAATATGTATCTCTGTTGATGCTAAACATATTAGATACGTGATTGTTACACTATGAATTGAAGTACATGACTTGAAGGAAGTACATTTTTTTTCACTAAAAGGATAATTTTATTAAAATAAAGAAGGAAACAAAAAATAGGGAAACAAAAGGAACATGCCGAAACCACTAGGCCAACTTGCAAACTCCACCTTTGGCATGGCCATCAGTAGAGAGAGCAAGCAAAAGGCTTAGTAGAATTGAAAACAGTGCCTGTTCAAAGCATTAGAAACAAGCTCAGTCGCGACGTGGATCGGAAAAACCACCGAGAGTTCTGTGATGCGAGACTTAGACGCCTTCTTTGCTAGATAGTCTGCAACCACATTGGTTTCACGAAAATAATGCAAAATTTTCCATTGCATAGACTCCAGAAAGGATATGGAAGACCACCATTTTTGCAAGGCGAACCATGGAATCTGCCTTCTTTGGACTGTTAAAACCACGGAAGCTGAATCTGACTCGATCCAAACACCCTTGGCATTGCAATCTCTTGCCAGCAAGATACCCTCCAAAACCGCCTCAAACTTAGCTTCATATATCTCTTTGACTCCCAAAAAATGCTAAAAGAATCAATGACCTGCCCTCACTGTTCCTTAGAACTCCTCCTACGCCCGCATTGCCTGGATTGCCAAGAGAGCTTCCATCCACATTGATCTTGATCCAATCCCGGGGAGGTTTACACCAGTGAACCTCAAGGGGGGGGGAGATGGGATTTTTGATAAGTAAGCCGAGCTTCCTACAGCAAAGCAAATTAGAGACTGAGCAAACTTCCTCACTTTTCTCGTCGCAACAAAGCTGAATCTCCTTCCCTGGTTGTCTTCGCTCTACATGCATCTTCTCTACCCTGGATCCTTTCAGCTCCACCTCGATGAGGACTCTCGCATAATTGCCCGTCGTTGCATTTAAAGTTCTACTATCCAGGGCCACAGGCCTCCCCGCGGCTTTGGCCATGGTCAAGAGTATTTTTTTCATGCCAATATTTGATGGGAAGTTCTGGAAAATGAATCCAGACTAGCTTGGTTGGGGAATAATTGTCATTGATGTTAAACTCCGGTCTCCTTCTCTGGAACTAAATAATCTGAACCTCCACTTTGACCTGGCCTCTTCTCCAAATCGAAGACATGTCCTCCTCCCTCTCAAAGCAGAATAAGATGAATCCCTTCCCTAGTGGAGATAGGTTCACTTTTTCCTTCAACTTCCAGGTGACTGATGCCTCACTTCTGATATTGTCCATAGAGATGAACATGAAATTCACTTTGCTTATCAACACAAAGGAGAAGGTCTGGAGTTTCTCTTCATATGCATCTTACGGGATCACTACCTTTGTCAGTGCCTCAACGCAAATCGGGTCTGGGAGGTCATCCACATCAGGTAGTGTCTTTTAGTCATAATCGCATATGATTTTCGTGCATTCGGATATGCAGTCTATCTTGCATCTCTGGTAATCTCTCCCTCCTTAGACCAAATCTCTTCAAAGTCCACGGCAGTATCAAGCACCACTTCAGGCACGGGGGTGAAAGGACGCGAGGGATGCCAGAAGTCTATGATCAAGCATTGTTTCTCTCTATCCGGCAGGCAACCATTGTCACAAGGCCCCTCTGGGCAGGTCTCACGAATCTCCTATCCACTCATGTTTTCCCTTTTGCGGAAAAAAATCATTTTGTTCTTTCCTTGAAGGAAGTACATGACCTCCAAAGAAAATGCTAATCTAACACATGAAAGATAAAAAAGGGAAAGAAAGATAAGACTTGATGTCTAAATTTGTTTGATTTGTTGTGTGTGTGTCCTCCTTCTTTCACTATAGTCCCTTTTATAGTTTTATTTGAAAGATTCTCCTCTTTTGGCAGTTTCGTAACTATAGGAACCCATGACTCATGTCCTTAGTGGGCTAGTTAAGTGGTTATAACTGCCTTAACCACTTAAGTCAGATCGGTCAGTTGACCAAAAAGTCAGACTCGATTAGCTGACCATAATCAAGTCCTTAGTGGGGTAGTTAATTGGTTATAACTGCCTTAACTACTTAAGTCAGACTCAGTCAGCTGACCGTAATCATGTCCTTAGTGGGGTAGTTAATTGGTTAGAAATGCCTTAAGCACTTAAGCTGGACTCGATCAGCTGACCAAAAAGCCAGACTCGGTCAACTGACAGTAAAAAGTCGAAATGCTAATCGTAAAAAGTCAGAATCGATCAGTTGGCCGTAAAAAGTCACAATCAGTCATCTGACCGTAAATGTCACAATCAGTCATCTGATCATATTCGATTAGTCTGCTCGATCCACCTGATGGTTATTCTAACTAATCAACTCCTTAGTACAAGGTCATCATTTTTTCGCCAACTTGATGAACGATCAGCTCCTTAACACAATTGGTCAATAAATCGACCGATTGTCTTGTAGGCTAGATTTGCTAAAATCGGGTACCAACAATTGCCCCCCATAATTCTTAATACGACGCCATTTATTGGACAAAAGTATGAAGGATTATGCCCTTTCGGCCCCTTTCAAAGTCTAGTACATGGCTATTATAGGGGCACACCCTGTCGTGCTTGTGCAGCCATAGGGTTAATTGGATATGCAGTTGCTATTTGGAACGATGGCATGGTACATGGCTATTGTAGGGGCATGCCCCAAACATAACCATCATTGATTACCGAGCCCCCAATGTAACCATCATTGATCATCGAATAGCTTGAACTTCCAGTATGATTAGGTTGACTAGCCTGATCGAGTTGACCGATAGTGTAGCTAGGCTGGCGAGCCTGGCCGGGTTGACCAATTTTCCTTCATTGCCAGTGGAGTAGAGAGAATTTCTTCATCATTGGTTATGTGAACCTGTAATTAGAATCCTAAGTTATTGTCATATTCACTCTTACTCCTATTGACAAAGCTGACTTCTCTAATGCAATCCAATGGTACTGATAGGAGTAGGGAGGACAATTAATATTCCTTTTTTATTTGTAGCCATGAAGAGAAACTCGGCCAAAAATATAAGTACTCATTTTTTTTTTTCAATCGAATTGGATTGGACCCCATTTTAATGACGAGAGATTTTGGGTCGAAGAAAATGGTTATTTCCATGTCATTTTGGATGTATAGGCCCATAAGGGTTGGTTATCTCGATTTTGGGTGCATGGATCCTAACCAAGATATAGGATTACCATCTCTCCTAAATTCAAGGAGTGATAGTAATCCTAATACCGAACAAACCGGAACCCTCTCTCTCTCTCTCTCTCTCTCTCTCTAAAATCAGGTAGGTTCATGTTAATCTATTTCTAGTCGAAAAAATGATGGAATGTCAACTATAATTAAAAGAGCTCTGTCCATTCATTCCTTTCTTGTTCACTTCAAAACCTTTCTTTCTTTCACTCTCTTCTTATAGTGTCTGAGCAGCTCCTCTCTTGTTCACCCAAACCCTCTTTCTTTCTCACTTCTTCTTGTGTCTCAGCAGTGATGGAAGGCAATATTTTGTTACCCCCTGGTTTCAGATTTCAACCCAACGATGATGAACTCATTAAACACTACCTCTGGAGGAAAATTGCTGACCCTTCTTTCTCCTTCTACACCTTTAAAGAAATCGACATTTATGCTTTTAATCCGGAAGAGCTCGTAGGTAAGTTATTAGCAACCATTTAATTTCTTCCTTCTTTGTAATTGTTGACCCTTCTTTCTTAATTTTTCTGTTTAATTAATTTCTCTGTAACATACATACATTAATTATATATATAATATTATTCTGTTAATTTATGCAGAAAAATACGGGAATAAAGAAGATTATATCCATTACTTTTTCACCCCAACAAAACGGAGATATCAGAATGGCTGTAGACCTAATCGTTGTACATCAAATGGACACTGGAAAGCCACTGGTGGTGATACAGAAATCATAGACCAAGAAGACTCCAACCTTATCGGCTACAGGAAATCTCTCGCCTTCCACATTGATAAGATCCCAAATTTACCAAAAAAATTAAAAAATAAGATCCCCAATTTACCCAAGAAGAAAAAATCGGTTAAAACCGATTGGCTAATGCAGGAGTTTCGAACCAAAGAAGACCGAAAGCTTAAAAATAATAAAAATCTTCCAATGCAGGTATGTAAATTTATAGTTTTTTCATGCATATTATAATATTATATATATGTTGATTTTTATTTCAAAATTTATTAACTAATTAACCTTCTTATAATCATTTTTTTTGTTACAGTTGGATGATTGGGTTATTTGTAAAATATACAAAGGAAATCGTAAAGATTCCAAAAGAAAACAAAAAGAAGCAGAAGGGGAAGAAGAGGAAGAAGCATTAATGGAGGGGCAAGGAGATCATCAAGAGGATATAGGCATAGAAGAAGATATAATCAGATCAATGGAGGATGACCAATTAGATAATTCCTTAGTCCAATACATTTCAGAACTCGAGCAATGTCTTCCTTTGGATGTCCAGTATCCATATAATCAGAACATATGTGCTCCTGACGGGTGGGACTATGGTAATCTCTTTGATGTCAGTGGTTCAATCACAGATGTTGGTGAATGTTCAACTACAACTAGCAGTAGTACTGTTAATAACCAAAATGGATATGTTACTCCTCCTATGTGCACATCAGTCAATGCTAATGATCAGCTTTGTATATCACCGGATCACCCAGTGTTGCCAATGTTGCCAATGCCACTACCCATCAATCAACAACCTTGGGTTGAGAAGGAACACAATAGCAGTACCAGTGATCTGCATCAAGAATTTCGAACCGTAGAAGACCGAAAGCGTAAAAATAATACACTTTATCCAATGCAGGTATGTAAATAGGTTGCATACATATTATATATGTTGATTTCTATTTCAGTATTTTGGTACTAACTTTTTTTTTTTTTTTCCTTCAGTTGGATGATGGGGTAATATGTAAAAGATACAAGAGAAATGGTGAAGACTCCAAAGGAAAAGAAAAAGAAGTAGAAGGGGAAGAAGCGTTGGAGGGGCAAGGAGAAGAGGACTTAGGCATAGAAGATATAATCAGATCAATGAAGGATGAACAAGATAATTCCTTAGGCCAATACTTTTCAAATTTTGAGCAATATCCTCCTAGTAGCGATGACTTTGAATATTTAAATGGGAGCAATTCTGATATGGTCCATAGCTTCAACAACATAAGTGATCCTGATGGGTGGGACTATGGTAGCCTATTTGATGTTAGTTGTTCAATCACCGAAGCTGGCGAATGTTCAACTGGCAGTGATGTTAATAACCAAAATGGATATGATCCTATGTGCAAATCAGTCAATGCTAGTGATCAGCCAATGTTGCCAATGCCACTGTCGATCAATCAACAACCTTGGGCTGAGAAGGAACATACCAGTACCAGTGATCAGCATCAGGAAGGGAAGGACTCATCATGCTCCTCTGATTAAGTTCTATGGCGACAAAAAATTTGTAATCATTTCCTACTCATTGAGGATATTTTTTTATTTTTTATATTGTAATTTTTTTAATTTGTTGTAGGAAGGCTCTGTCTGTTAAGAATATTGATCATTTTATTGAATAGAATTATGTTTATTAGAAAGACAAAAGATTTCGCAGTTAAACTTTTCATGTTTCATTAGACATTTAAAAACTTTATATATATCTTTCAATGTTTGATGGAGATATTTCTCATACCACCTTTATAAGAAAATATACACGGTTGGCCACCTTTTATTGATCGTAAGAGAGTGCATAGTATTAATTTTAAAATGGACAAGATAGTGCTAATCATGACTTGTGTGGCCACATCAACACATAAACCAATGGAAGGTTGTCTTAAGGCATCATCAGTGCATGAGTCAGGGGGCTATGTGGACTCTTCACAGAAGAAGTGGATGCATGTTCAACTAACTATAAGAAAAAAACAAAATATATGCCAAGGAGTGATGAAATCCAAGCGAGTCTAAATGCGCAAGAGTGATCTTTAAATGAGACCAAGGATTTGCCTGAACTATTGCCAAGGAGTGATGAAATCCTAGCGGTTGCCGGTTAGTACGCATATGTCTAAGTCTGAACAACTCTGATAAACTCATCAGACCGAGGGAGAAAAACTTATACATGTGTTATAGAAGAGTAAGACAATGGAAAAGTTATTTTTCGGTAAGAAAGGCCAATGGAAGCAACTAAAGTATGGAGAGTTGCCCTACACCACCAGTCTACTCAAAACATAAGCAATTTTTCTTATTTTTTTAAGAAATTGATAGTTAAATTTAGTGAACATGTTGTTCACATCTTCATGATATAAATTACTAAGTTTTAATAAAATCCATTGTTATGTGTTAGGATTGGGGGTGTAAGTTGAGCCTGATGGTCCAAACCCGCCCTGGCCCTACCTGCTCTCGAACAAGGCCTGGGTTAATATTTCTAACCCTAAGACGGGATAGGATTGAAAAATATTGACCTTGGATCAAGGTTGAGGCCTAGGTTCAATTCATAATTCTAATTGTGTATTGATCACTTTACTTATTTATTTTTTCAACTCATAGAGCACAAATGCTCTATGAAAAAAATAGGGTCAATCAAGGTTAGCCCGACCTTGATAAAAATTGGATCCAATTAGGGCCAACCCAGCCCAATTAGAGTCAATTAAAGTGGTCTAAATGGGTTGCGCCTGGTTGAAGTTTTGGGACCTAGATTTGAGTTGAGGGTTTAAGAAACTCGACTCTCTTTCATCCCTATTTAGAATTTATTTTTCAAATCATTTCTTAAAAAAAAAGAAAAAATATAACTCATGTCTCATAAGACCGAGCAAAAAAAAAAACTCATACATGTGTTATAGATTTTTTTATTCATAAACACGAGTCATAGAATTGAAGTCATGGATTTAGTTCTAGGTATTAGTTAGGGGTGTCAATTCATGGCCCGACCTGACGAAACCGACCGGGACCGACCGTTTATAGATCGGCCCGGACCGGACCGTTTATTAAACGTGTCGGGCTTGAGCCCGGCCCGTTTATAAATGGTCGGTCTCGGTTTTGCTACTTGGACCGTCGGGCGCTCGACCGAGACGGACCGAATAACGCCCGACCGAGACCGGCCGAATAACGCCCGACCGAGACCGGCCTATTGTGCACCTACTTGGACCCACCCTTTAATGATTGTAGAATACCTATTTTACCCCCCAAATTAAAGAATAAAAAGTAAAAAGTAAAGACATGTTCACATTTTAAATAATGGTTATATTTGGTATCATTTATTGATTTATTTTCATTTTTTNCCCGGACCGTTTATTAAACGTGTCGGGCTTGAGCCCGGCCCGTTTATAAATGGTCGGTCTCGGTTTTGCTACTTGAACCGTCGGGCGCCCGATCGAGACCGACCGAATAACGCCCGACCGAGACCGGCCTATTGTGCACCGACTTGGCCCGACCCTTTAATGATTGTAGAATACCTATTTTACCCCCCAAATTAAAGAATAAAAAGTAAAAAGTAAAGACATGTTCACATTTTAAATAATGGTTATATTTGGTATCATTTATTGATTTATTGTCATTTTTTTGGGCTTGCATAAGTGGGCCGGAATATAATAGCACATTTTAAAGAGGGCCCGTTTAAAAACCGGTTAAAGCCCGTTTAACATTAAACATGTCCGTAACCCGGTTAAGGCCCGACTAAAGCCCGATTAAGGTAGCCTGATTATAGCCCGAGACCGACCGACCGAATATAAAGTGTACTATGCCCTCAATAACTAAGCCCGATTAGTTAAATGGGCGGACACGGTGTAGCCTTTGAAAGTCTTCAAGCCCGATTAAGCCCGACCGAAACCGAACCGGCCCGACCGGTTGACACCCCTACTTGGAGGTATGGTCTTGGGGAGGTTGACTAGGTCGGCCCATCTAAGGTCAGCAGAGGAGAGACCGGTAAATCAGTATACTAGACCTCTACTAGAAGGGGCCACATGACCACATCTACAATTCTTCCTGGAGCAAGTGGCAAGTAAAAATTTTTTTTCTTGACTGGATTGCATTGAACCGTGATTTGAATTGATTTATTTTGGATGATTGTATCAAATTAAATTCAGACATGATCTGAACCATGATTGAACCATGTTTAGATTGATTTGATTTTGGATGATTGAACTATGATAAACTCATGGTCCGAACCATGATTGAGTCATGATTGAATTGAATTGTGGTTGAACCATAATTATATGATTGAATTGAACCATATGGTTATGATTTAATTGTATGGATTACATAGATTTTGGATGATTCAATTGAATTGAGCAGATGAATTGAATTTGAATTTGGGCCATATGATCGGACCATAATTTTATGATTGAATTGAACCATATTGATTTAATATTATGGATTAAATTGAACCATGATAGAACCATGCTTGCTGTGATTTTGTATTAAATCATGATTGAATTGAATTTGAATTTGAGCCATATAATCGAACCATAATTATATTATTGAGTTGAACCACATGATTATGATTTAATTGTATGGATTTTGAATTTTTCTTATATTTTATTTTATTTGTTGGGTAATGTGATTATGACCTTTTCCTTTACTATTTCCTGGAGCACCCCAACCCACGCTACTACAAGTATGGCTATCAGAGCAATGTGGGAGACTGGTTCAGAGAGCCGTGCCTTTCTCTGAAGAGAAAGATGCATAACATTGGACTGGAAAGCCTAACACGTCTGGATGTCAGGAGGTTGGAAGTCGATCTTCTCTAGGTCATGGCAAAGAGATGGTGGCCCAGCACCCACACTTTTCACCTCCCCATGGGTGAGCTCACCATCACTCCACTTCTATGCCTTGACTAGAGTTAGTTCCCTTTGGTGGAACCCCCATCACAATTCCCACTATGCTCACCTTAGATGAGGCCTACAATCTGATGGGCATCGCTACTCTTAGTGCACCTATCCGCTATCCATCAAGCTTGACAGGGAGTCTACATCAGCCATAACTTTGATTCACTCGATCAAGCCTATCTTCTTAGATCCTTTCTTCTTTATACTGTGGAGCATTACCCCAGACAAGATTGATATCCGCATGGAAAGGCCCTTTATGGACTTGGATGAGATCCACACATATAATTGGTTTGGGTCAGCATTCGATTACTTTCTTTGGAATTTTGGTCATTTTTCCCAATTTAACATTTTGGGTTACTTAATTTGGGAAAAATTGGCTAGGGTTTGCATACATTAGGTCTCTAAACCCAATTATAGTCTCTTAATTCCTCTAATCTAGGTATCTTACATCAATTATAGTTGGGGTTTTTGGTTAATTTCCCCAATTTAAGGTTAAGGTTACCCAATTTGGAAAATTCAGTTAGGAGTTCCACGTGTTGGGTCCATAAACCCAATTGTGACCACCTAAATCCTTTAGTCTAAGTGTCCTTCACCAATTCCCCAATCTATAGTTGAGTTAGGGTGGTAGATCATTCAGGATTTGGTCAATTTCCCAAATCTTGAGTTCAAATAGTTAAATCTATGGGTTTAAATTGGGGCTTTTCTATGTTGGATCTCCACACTCAAAGGTGAGTAGTTCAATTAGCTAGATTAAGTCTCTACTTTAATTTGTAATTCAAGTAGGTAGGAGATGGAGATTTCGGTTAGAGTTTACAATTAGCTTGGTGGAGAGAGAGAGAGAGAGAGAGAGAGAGAGAGAGAGAGAGAGAGAGAGTTTAACTCACCTTAATGTGTAAGTGAGTGGAGGTGATCTCCTCCCTTGCTTCCTTCCTTCTTTTCACCATTCCTCTTCTTTTTCCCTTATCTTCTTCTCTTGCCTTAACAAATTATGAAACAAATGAGCTAATAGCTCCTTATATAGAAATTTAAATTCACTAAAGCTTGTTTGGAAAATAAATGAGTTTTGCTTATAACTCTTTATATGGTAACTTAAGTTTATTGAGGCTTGTTTAAAAATAAATGAGTTTTACTTATAACTCTTTATATAGTAACTTAACTAAGGTTTGTTTGGAAAATGAATGGGTTTTGCTTATAACTCTTTAGATGGTAACTTAAGTTCACAGAGGCCTGTTTGGGAAATAAATAGGTTTTCTCCCACTATTGGGTTAATTCCCCAATTGGCTCTAATGAGCCCAACTTAGGGTGATCTAACATATTAATCCACCCGTTTGTAAGTTGTACCATTTATTAGAGGTGATTTGAGCTGCACGGGTGTGTGGGCTCAGGCCCCACGGCCAAATAACCTATTTTGTCATAACACTCCTACCGCTGTGGGTCAATTTTGTCCAATCTAGTTGAGAAAATTTCACCTTGTTGCACTGGGGGTTTTTAGGGACCTATACAAGGGTGTGGGCCCGACCTCAATGTTATTCATTACTCAGGTTTGGGTGAATCCTCTTAATGACATAAGACTTACACTGACTTCCTTGGAGATTTGTAACCCTTCTAATTGTCCCGGCAAGAGTAACACTTGCAAGTAGGATCATTTCTTCCCTCTGACAGAAAACTTAAGCTAGTTAATAGTCCTTGACACTGTCCCCCTCTTGTGGTTCATCTGCAGTCCAGCATACAAGGTAGGTTTAGGGCTCCGGTATAGCATCCCCCCTCCTTACAAGAAATTTCATCCTTGAAATTGAGCATACCTGGTAATCCAAACATTTTAGGATATCTTTACTTCTTCATCTCATCTTCACGTTCCCATGATGCTTCTTGTTATGAGTGGTTTCTTCACTTGACCTTGACATAGGAAATAGTCCAATGGAGAAGAATTTGGTCTCTTCGATTAATGTCCTCTTCAAGTTGTTCCGCATACCTCCAATCAGTGCCAAATTCCAAGGGTATGTGTGTCAATATGTGAGTTGGGTCAGTAATGTATTTCTTAAACATGGAAACATAAAATATGTTATGGGATCCTTCCAACTCTGGTGGCATAGCAACTTTAAATGATACTGCTCCAACTTGGGCTAGAATCTCATATAAGGTCCCATATATCAAGGACTTAGTTTTCCAATTTTTCTGAACTTTTCACTCCTTTCATCGATGATACTTTCAAAAATATTTTATCACCAACTTCAAACTCTAATTTTTTCTGTCAGACAATAGCATAGCTTTCTGTCTGGATTGAGCTTCATTGATCCTCTATCTGTTCACATCCACTTTCTCACAAGTGGTATGTATTAGTTTAGAGCCCAAAGTTCTCCTTTCCTTGACTTCATCCCAATACAGATGTGTCCAGCATTTCTTGCCATACTGAGCTTCATATGGAGACATGCCAATTGTACTCTGATAGTAGTTGCTGTAGGAGAACTCTATAAGTGATACATGTTCACCCCAGTTATAGCTTATGACCAACACATAGGCCCTTAGCATATCCTCCAATGTTTATATGGTTTTCTCTGACTGCCCATTTGTTTATGGATGAAAGGCTATGCTGAAATTTAGTTGTGTCCCCTTTGCTTTTTGTAGACACCCCCAAAATTTAGAGAGAAATCTGGAATCATGGTCGGAGATAATACTGACTGGCACACCATGTAGTGTAATAATGTTGTCCACATACAGCTAAACTTCTCCAAGGAATCGTTAATATTCATAGGAATTAATGAAGTGGGCTACTCTGGTCAATCGATCCACTACTAACTAGATTGTATCATTCACCTTCTGAGTACTAGGTAGAATTGTTACAAAATCCGTGGTAATGTCTTCCCATTTCCACTCTGCTATTGGTAGAGGTTGTAGCAAACCATGTGGCCTATCTCAACCTTAATCTACTAGCAGTTCAGACACTTGGCCATATGAGTGGCTACATCTACTTTCATACCAGTCCACTAATAGTATTTCTTCAAATCTTTATACATCTTTGTACTTTCTGGATGAATTGAGTAGGGTGAGTTATGGGATTCCTTCAGTATCATTCCCTTTAATTTTTCATCCTTTGGTACACAGAGTCTGTCTCTGAATTTAAGGACCCCATCCTTAGTAAACTTGAAGTCCAAGTCCTTATGTTTCCCTTCTTTTTTATCATTTTCTATTACTGTAGATTTTCATCTGATAGCTGGGTAGCTTGAATATTCTCTATAAATGTAGGTTGTATCACTAGTGCAGCCAAGGAACTATCACTTCATTTATCAATAGATCTAAATCCATTCTCCTAGCTTTATCAATCAACTGCTCATTTACTGTCAATGCTGCTAGTGATAAGGTCTCGGATTTTCTTCTCAAAGCATTAGCCACCACATTGGCCTTTCCTAGGTGATAATGGATGGTTCAGTCATAGTCTTTCATCAGTTCTAGCTCTTCTCTGTCTCATGTTCAGCTCTTTCTAAGTGAAAAAGTATTTCAAACTCTTGTGATCACTATAGATCTCACTATTTTCACCATACAAGCAGTGACGCCAAACCTTCAATGCGAAAATCATCGCTGCTAGTGCCAGATCATATGTGGGGTAGTTCTCATATATTTCAACTGTCTAGATGCATATGCTTTACGTTTTTCATCAACACATAGCCCAAGACAAATGTAGAGGCATCACTATATACTACTTCTGGAGTTGCCATTTGGAATAATAAGTATTGGAGCTATAACCAAAATCTATTCCAATTGTTGGAAGCTCTGCTCACATTGCTTGGACCATTCAAACTTCACTTCCTTCCATATCAATCAGATCATAGGAGCAGAAATACGTTAAAAGTTCTCTATGAATCTTCTGTAGTATCCTACTAACCCTAGGAAACTATAAATCTCACCCACATTCTTGGGTGCTTCCCAATCAAGAACAACCTTCACTTTCCCAAGATCTACTTCTATGCCCTTCTCTAAGACAACATATCCTAGAAAGTGTACTTGAGAGAGCCAAAATTCATATTTGATGAATTTTACGTGTAATTGTTTCTCTTGTAGCCGCTGCAATGCCAACCTCTAATGGATAGCATGTTCATCCTTGTTCTTTGAGTAGATTAATATATCGTTAATGAACACGATGATGAAAGTGTCCAATATGTCATAGAATACTCTGCTTATAAGCGCCATGAAAACTCCAAGTGCATTGGTTAATCCAAATGGCATAACTAGAAACTTATAATGTCACACCCCGTTCTCACAAAACCGGGCCAGTGACCGGGTTAACACCGGTTAACCCAAACCTGCCAAGATCATCAGATACTGTATTCCACCACAGCATACACACAACTAATATAAGCTCATCAGATCAGCGGAAGACTAAGTTTTACCTGTGAATAATCCCATAATACTTGATACCCGAATTGTGATACAATAATTATATACATGTGGGCCCGAAGGCATGATATTTACATAATAAAAGTACAATTCATATATCAAGTATGTAAAGGAA
>NC_056563.1:19124643-19156330 GCF_013358625.1 Macadamia integrifolia | reverse complement strand
AAATGTTAGAAACAGATCAGAGAATCATACGCATCTGATGATAAAATGACTCATGATGACTTTGTCATTGGTGAATTTGAATAATCGTCTCAAATTCCGCTGCAGGATAAGTTTAATTCAGCTATCAAAGAAGCATGAATATCAGCATCTTGTAATGCTTCTTGCAGATTAGGAAGTGATTTTTGAGGCCTTGGTTGTGTTTTTACTGATGTAAATATGAATGCTGCCGCAGTAGGACAACAATGGCGCAGAACTTCTGGACCAAAGGAGGCAAAATGTTAAGCATTTATCTTTGCTCTGAAGATTGCTAACTTGTTGAAGATTAGAAGCATACAGCTGCTGTTGGATACAAAGGAAGTGCAAGACTACATCAATCAACAATTGAGATCAGGAAAAGGCATGAGTATGACCATGGATGCTGCAGCCTTTTATCTTTGATATTCAGTACCTTATATTATTTTTTCAGTGTGATTCAGTTTTCCAAGGAAAAGTGATGTTTGTGCACACAATTTGGCTATGGAATAGTCATTGCAAGGAAAAGAGGGAGATAAAGTCCAAATTCTAAAAGAAAGAGGGTAATTTCTCAGGAATGAAAGCATAAGAACTTCTGGAGCACAATGCTCCATACAATATAACTAGAGTACTGATGTCAATTTGTATTATGACTTACTTTTTTGGCATAGCCTTCTCATCAGATGTATAAGCCCAATCTACACCTTTAAGTGCTGCCTTTTCAAGAGGATCACCAACCTACAGAAAAAAAAAAGATTTTAAAGAAGATTTTTGGAGGCATTAACTTTCCTGAACAAGCAGATGTAATCTGCAATACAATGAAAGACACTTGAGGAAGTATCTCAAGTACTATCCAGGAACTCAGCGGAGTGTCACAAGTATCATAATCCGGTGGATATCTTCATGTAATGGCTCAGATTCCATAGCATGATACCACAGCTCTTTTTTTCATCTATGGTTTGCTTATCAATTCAGCATTAAAAAATGTAAAAGCTTTCTGTTTGGCAGAGTGGCATCCGGCTCGGCAGTTTTATAGGGTTTTGTCTCTGAATGAGTTGCAAAGTGATAAGAAGCTTGTAAACATTGTTTCATCCCAGGAAACTACATTCTAGCATACCAGTTTGTTGTCAACAAACACCAAGGCATGACAAGCAGCAAGAATTTCCACTGTCCTAACGGGCACATTAGTCATATCTGACTGTAAATCCAGACTGTCTGTCAGTCCATCTACTCCACGGAACTCCTGAAAAGGACCCAAGCAGAAAACCATGAAGTATATGAAAGACATACAACAATGAACCAAAAAGCAGGCCAGCCTTGCAATTTTCATACCATGTCATCTGATGTGAGAGTTCCTGTCTTGTCAAAACAACAAATATCAACCTGCAGAGAAAAGTGCCTCACAGTGTAAGATGAATAGCTTCCAGATGGACGTCTATGCCACATGGAAGTTTCATGGACTTGACATTGTATCCTACAAAGGTCGCACCTAACTATCATTTTAAGAAAGGAAGGGAGATGGAAAATAAGGGTTCAGAATGAGAAAATAGCTCGAAATCTTGGCATTATCAGATTATACAAATTGTTGACTGTCTCTGAATCCAAGATTTGGCAGTTGCAGCAGCAATATTCATTTCATAGGTGTCCTAAGCATAACAGATCAAATGGAAAATAATATCCAAAATTCCCATCAGATTGGGTGCAATGCCCACAGGTATTAGCATCAGCCTACTGACCTTCCCAGCAAAGGGAATTCGAAACGGTTCTGTGCAGAATATCCCACGTCGTGCTAATGCAATTAAAGATGTATTAACAGCTATTGATAGCTCCATTGGCAGCTCAGGTGGGATGACAGAGGTAATAATCAAGGAACAACTCAAGAAAAGCTTGTATCTGCTCCTTGTTGGATCTTCCAAACCCTGCATCAAAGATGGCATCATTGTCATACAGAGGAAGGGGGGAAAAGAAAGAAATTAGCATGCCAACACAAGCAGTGCCCAATATCATGGAATAACACGAGTAGGAATGCATAAATAAAAAGCAGTAGAACAATATTCTTTGTAAGAAAATATCTCATTTACATGGCTCTATGCAGGAACTCTTGCCATCAAAAGCCAGATGCAATGCCAATGATGATCTCATATCATTAACCCAACCATTGGACGCATACTAAATCTCTTGGAGTTGCCAAAGTTTGAAAACTCGGCAAAATCTAGCTGGAATTTTGGATATTTCTAAGTTGCTGAGTCACAATATCATACGAATCAGAGAATTGACAATGTTCCGGTCGAAATTTCGGTGTTTTGCCAAAATTTCTATCCTATATCGTATCATTTCAGCGATACGGTTCAACAGGGTATTTATGTTTTGAATGTGCCTGGTTGAAATTTCAACCGAACTTGAGCTACTTCACCTGTTTTTCCCCTTTTCTCTGCAGGAAGAAGGAAAACCCACACTTTGGCCTATTTTTGCCACCTCACCTCTACAAGTTTCTGGATACGGTTCTGGGGGTTGCCATGTCACTCCAACGACATTGTTTGCGGCATATTGGTGAAGATTTGGCCACATTCAACAGAACATTCTAGAAATTATTTTTTGCATATAATATGATAAATACCAGAAAGTTGGTGTTGAAATTTCCAATCTATGACCTGACAGTCTATTTTCTGTTTATATATATATATATATATATATACTTGTTTCAAATCTAGGGAAGTAGCCACATGTCAAGTTTCAAGCCCCATTTCAACCATAAGGCCTGCCACATTGAACTTTTACTTTCAGCCATCGCACGAAAGTTGGGAAGTTCAGTTTTCAATCCTTTTTTCTTTTTCTGGAATCGATAACCAGAATTTATATTGATGAAAAATAGAGATAAAGAACAGCAATACAGCATAACAAAAACAGCAGCAAGCACCCATAAAGACAAGCCCTAGGGAATACAGAATAAGAAGTATAAGGGAAGAGGTGGTGAAACTACATGATAGCATAACTGAATATGTCTCCACTTGCAAAATGTTCCCATTTATCCCTTCCCTAGCATGCTGATCACCAAGTGACTTGGCTGACCGAAGCCTCCAAGAAAAGGTGAAATTCCATTGCTGTAATAAAGACCACCTTTTTTGGATGAATAAAAAATTTAGGGAAAAAGAACCCTGTCCACTTGCGTTCTCCCCGACCAGACACATGGGGCGGGCTGTGAAAAGATGCCCCTGCCCCCGACAGCCCACCCCATGTGTCTGGGCATGGGAGAACACAAGCAAACAGGGTTCTCACGCCTAAAAGTTTATCAGCTAAGGAAAGAAGGGGAAGGGGAGAACAAGCAAATCACAAACAAATTACAAGGCCCAGCCTTTACAAGGGGCAAGGCAAAGGCCTGCGAAAGGGAAGGGGAAGAGCGCCAAACAACCACAACACAATAAAAAAGGGGGGGAAAAAAGCCCTGACCACAACTTGGCAATTAGACCCAATCTCAAAGAAAGTGTGCTACCCAAGAACGGAGGGCCCAAAATGCACAATGGTCCACCAAATCATAACAAGATGTCAAAACAAAGGCATGACCATGGATTTCCATACTAAGAGGCAAAATTTCTCAGTGCAGATCAAGGAATAGTCCCGGTAGGACCTTCTTGGGATAAGGGGAGCTTATTTCGCGCCAGTGGTAAACACGTAGGGGCGGTGAGCGACCACAAGAGGTTGGAGGGAGAGAGATGGGTGCTAATCTGGGGCGCATGGGGGACCAACCCTCGTGCAAAATTAGGGGGGCCAAACAAAGGTGGGCCAAGTGGGATGGGCCGGAGGAACCTAGGAGAGTGGAATGTGTCCATCGCTTAAAGGGATAAGGAAGAGGGTTTGGGAGGCCGAGCAAAGGAGCTGGCCAATTAAGGTCAGCGGAGACAAGACACAAAGGGGGGACGGGAGGGAAGAATTAAATATAGAGGGACCCCACCCCAGGCATTGAGTAAGGGAGAGGCAAAAGGGGGGAAGGAAGGATTGAGGGCTAAATGAAAGGTTAACCCCCACACTCGACGGAGGGAGGAAAGGTGAAGGAAGCAGTACCCATCGAAGGCAATGCAGGGGAAGTAGGGGATGTCAACCCTAATGCAGTTGCACGATCGACTTAGAAAAAAAAATCTTTTGATTTGATTTTATTTTGTTTTAAAAATAATTTCCTATGAAATTAGCTAGCTTCCAATTTTAGAATAGTTTCCATTTTCAAGTAGTTTCCATTAATTGTTTGATTTTTTTTTCTTTATATTAGTCATGTAATGGATGAACTCAGTGGTTAGATTTGAAGTTTTTTTTTTAAAGAATTGAATTTTTGTATGAAAACCATGGCTGCCGTGGGCTTTTTTTCCCCTCCCTGATTCTCTGAAATCTTCTTTTCCCACTCTTATCTTCTTCTCTTGGTTCCCTTTTCTTCTTTGCTTGCTATCCATGCTCTGTTCTGGGCAGTAAACTCAGGTGTACAAAACGTGTTGCTGAACCTTGAAAAACCATCGATCAAGTCTGAGATTTGGACCGAAGGTTGCTACCTTGAAAAACCTTCAAAACTTGTTTTACCTCATTGAAGCTTGCCGTTTGAGGTATCTATCTGCCGGAATCAAGAGGCCACAGGGTTGGTAGCCTTCGTTTGGAAGATCACCCCAAACCGAGGCCTATCGGCTGAGTTCTATCAACCTGAGATTTAATTTTACCGCTGGTTTCTGTTTTCAGTATTGACTTAAGGTTGAAGAAGATGGTTTCTCCATATTACAAGTAAGGCCATTTCAAAATTACATAAAACTCCCCCTTGCTGAACTTTTTTTGTTCTTTTAAACCCATTTTCTTTAAAATTCCAAAATAAAGCCCTCATATTAAATTTTTAGTTCTAGAACTACCCCAGCTACCATATAATTATTTCTAAGGCCCTGCTTGTTTCTGAAATTACAAGAATACCCTTCAACCATTAAATTTGAGATTTTTAGTCATTCTTGTGGGCCCTAAGCGATCCGATTTCAGTCCTTGGAATCCAGATCCACATTAAGTGGTATCAGAGCCAGGTTTTCCTGCAATTTTCTAACCATGGCAGGTCACATCACCAATGCTGAGTTGCACAAATTGTATCGTGAGTTAGCCGAGAACCAACAGAATACTGATGCTAGGCTTGAGAGGACTGAAGCCAAGTTTGACAAGTTTATGGAAGAGATGATTGCCTTTATGAAGAGGTCCGACAAGCGAGCTGAAGAAGGATCCTCTACATTACCTCCTCAACTCAACACTTTACGGATCGAAGACACACCTCAAAGGCAGCAACTTGATCCAGTTGTTCCCCAGGATGTCGCCCGGCAATTTTCTGATAGAGATTATGACATCAAAGTTGAGGTTCCCGAGTTCATTGGTGAAAAGGGACCTGAGGAATTTCTTGACTGGCTTACCAAAGTGGAGAGAATTTTTGAATATAAGTCTCTTCCAGACGTGAAGAAGTGTGAACTCATCATCACCAAGTTTATTGGGTATGCATGTTCATGGTGGGATGATGTAATCCATGCAAGGTTTGTCAGAAGACTTGGACCCGTTACCAATTGGGAGGTCATAAAGTAGATCTTGACTGAAAAATTTGTTCCTCTTAATTATAAAAAGGTAACGTTCCATAAATTACTTAACTTGCAACAAGAGAACAAAGATGTGGATTCCTACACCCTCGAATTCCACAAACTGTCTTCAAGGTGTCGACTTCAGGAAACAGACCAGCAACGGGTGATGCGATATATCAGTGGGTTAAGTACTGAGATTCGACTTGAGTTGGCTAATACTGATTTCAGGTCTGTTGATGTGGCAGCGGCTCATGCCAAGACAGCTGAAGAGAAGTCCATTTATTGGAAGGGTATGCTCAAGACTTCTTCAGTTTATAGACCTCTATCACGTATGGAGGAAAGACGCCTGAAGCTCGCAGAGTTGAAGAAAAAAGGTCAGAGTTCAACAAGGATAGTGTTGGGGTGAAGAATACCATATGCCATAGTTGTGGCGAGAAGGGTCACCATACCAATAAGTGTCCCAACAGGACTTGTTCTGTGAACGTAGCAGAGAAGCAGCCGACAAAGAAGAGTGAAAATGAATCTCATTTATATCCTTATCCCCTCGAGGACGATGATATTGTCGATGATGAAGATGAAGATGTAGAAGCACATTCAGCTAGCCTTTCATCCTTTTCGAATAAACTAGTTGATAAGGCTCCTCTCTTCAGACAGAAGGGTACTCTCCTGCACGGCTCCGACCCTATTGATGTTCATGCAGTTGTTGATACTGGGGCAGAAGCAAATTTTATATCTGCTGAATTTGTTCGAGCACACAACCTTCCACAGAAACAGCTTTTTAAGAAGATTCACGTGCGAGGTTTTGGACCCACAGCTCGAGAAGAGGCCACTGCAGTTTTTCAAGTACATCTACAGTTTGGGCCACTACAGTACCATGTCACCTGTTTGGTCACCCCATTAGCACACTGCGACATTCTTCTAGGGCGACCTTGGCAGCGACATGCAGGCATTCTCTATGATGACGCACAGAACACCATCAAGGTGAAGCAAGGAGGTCGTATGTACTTAATGAGGTCACACGCATTATCAGACATGCCATGTCGTCGACTGACTCCTGCTCTAGTGACACGTCAGCCTACCCTCCCTCCTCTTGGTGTTATGTTCCCATCTTCTGCTTCGAGATACATGCCACCTCATCAGCGAGCAACTTACAAGGGTATCTTGGGAGCACGACCTAACTCGACGGAGTCGAGTTCTTTTAAGACCGGGAGAGCTGATGCAGTTGCACGATCGACTTAGAAAAAAAAAATCTTTTGATTTGATTTTATTTTGTTTTAGAAATAATTTCCTATGAAATTAGCTAGCTTCTAATTTTAGGATAGTTTCCATTTTCAAGTAGTTTCCATTAATTGTTTGATTTTTTTTCTTTATATTAGTCATGTAATGGATGAACTCAGTGGTTAGATTTGAAGTTTTTTTTTTTGAAGAATTGAAATTTTGTATGAAAACCATGGCTGCCGTGGGCTGTTTTTCCCCTCCCTGATTCTCTGAAATCTTCTTTACCCACTCTTATCTTCTTCTCTTGGTTCCCTTTTCTTATTTTCTTGCTGTCCATGCTCTGTTCTAGGCGGTAAACTCAGGTGTACAAAACGTGTTGCTGAACCTTGAAAACCCATCGATCAGGTCTGAGATTTGGACCGAAGGTTGCTACCTCCTACGCGACACAAATCCTAGAAGATCTCCTTCCAAGCTTGGTTCTGCTGTGAGAAATCGATCTCAGATTCAGATCTGGTTCTTGCTTGCCGCCTGGAGAAGTTCAAAACTTGTTTTACCTCATTGAAGCTTGCTGTTTGAGGTATCTATCTGCCGGAATCAAGAGGCCACAGGGTTGGTAGCCTTCGTTTGGAAGATCAGCCCAAACCGAGGCCTATCGGCTGAGTTCTATCGACCTGAGATTTAATTTTACCGCTGGTTTCTGTTTTCAGTATTGACTTAAGGTTGAAGAAGGTGGTTTTTCTATATTACAAGTAAGGTCATTTCAAAATTACATAAAACCCCCCTTGCTGAACTTTTTTGTTCTTTTTAACCCATTTTCTTTAAAATTCCAGAATAAAGCCCTCATATTAAATTTTTAGTTCTAGAACTACCCCAGCTACCATATAATTATCTCTAAGGCCCTGCTTGTTTCTGAAATTACAAGAATACCCTTCAACCATTAAATTTGAGATTTTTAGTCATTCTTGTGGGCCCTAAGCGATCCAATTCCTATTCTTGGAACCCGGATCCGCATCAGAAATATATTGAGGTCGATTGCCATTTTGTTCGAGAAAAAGCTACAACAAGGAGTTCTCCCTACAAGTCATTTTCGCACAGGAGAACAACTTGCAGATGTTTTTACCAAGTCTCTTGGGAGTGGTAGAGTTGATTGTATTTGTAACGCACTGGGCATGATTAACATCTACGCTCCAGCTTAAGGGGGAGTGTTAGAAGTTATCGATTAAGGGGTTCACAACATTGTTCACGTGAACAATAACTTTATATTTGTTTTCTTTTACGTCATTTATTTCATTTTATGCCCTTAGTAGGGTTATGTCACATGTCACTATTATATATATTGAATAAAGTGGAAGCCTCAAGTCTTAACACAAGGTTGTGACTCTTAAGGTTATAGCTATCTCTTTTCTCTCTCCTCTCTTTTCCTCTTCTTATTTTTACATAAACAAAGGGCAACATACAAACTTGAAAGAAGCAAAAATAATAAAAACACTAATAACTACATTTCAACATTGAATTGATTCCTCTCTAACAATAAAATGAGAAGGCTTAAAAGTAGAATCCTTGACAATTACTATCTACTAAGAGGAAGGGTAACGTTTTAGGAGCAAATCCAAGCTTAGAAAAAGCAAAGAACTTTTTCTACCTTAATTGTTTCAACAACTTTCTTGCCACTCGTAGGTCCTATATCTTCAAATTGGTGGTCTCTTAGCAACAGATGTTCTGTTCAAATTGTTTTTGAGTGAATTATAACCAAGGTTCAAGAACTCGTTTCATTCCCACACCAAAATTACACTGAAACAATGTACTTTTTCCATGTGTTTTGCTTGGTCATTTTGGGGGGCTAATGATGCAGAATTGAGGCTGAACCAGGTTGACCCCTCAGGAATATCAGCCGAGACGAACCGGGTCTGATTTGATTTTTGGGATCAATAGAATATTTTATGATTTACATTATTTAGGAAATAATGAGTTATTTTAGTCGGGGAGATATGTAATCTTTTATTTTGGGTGGTTGTTAGTCAATTAGGGAGCTACCAATTTGAGTTTTATTCTGTTTCTAATTTCATTAGTTAGAACTTAGGAAGTAATTAGAAGTTGCTAATTTAATTTTAGAGTTTAATTAGGCAAGTTTTAATTGCAGTTTATTATATAAAGGCATGTAACCCAATTTATTAGACAGATGTGAGAATAAATTGAATCGAAGGTTCTAGTGTCGGGTATGGTACAAGACGTGTGATCTCCTTCCCCCCTTGTGCGAATTCTTCTCTTCTCCCCTATAACTCTGAGTTCTCTCAGGGATTTTTCCCTTTCTCTACTGACTCTCCATCAATTGGTATCAGAGCCGAAGGATCCTTCTTTCGTTCTCTTTCCTTCCCATTTTCTCCCCATCCTCTGTTCTGGTTTCTGCAGAGACTAAGAACAGAAAAAAATAAATAAATAAATAACCTTCGTTGAACTCTCTCCTGCACTAGCCCTACCCCTTTCCTAAACCCCTTTCGAACATCCCTATGATTCTTAACCAGCACAATACTTCCTTGTTGTAACATCAAAAAAAATATTCCTTGAACCAGAACCCCAACCTCCCTTTGATTCTGCCCCAGCAAAACCCCACCGCCTCTACTTTTTCCCTCTTTGCCTCAATCGAAACCCCTCCCTGCTAGGATTCAAGTAATAAAAAAAAAATACAGAAAGCAGAAATTCAGAGAAGCAGAGAAGTCGAAGAGAGTGAGAGGCAAGACTCCTACCTGTTTCGAAGCTCTCCCTGCTGTTAACCCCCACATTAGCTCTTCCTTCAAAATCGTACCCCCTCTGTCGAAGTCAAAGCCGAAGCAAAAGCAGAAGCCGAAGCCGAAGCCGAAGCCGAAGCCGAAGCCGAAGCCATAGCCGAAGTCGAAGTCGAAGTCGAAGCCAATGCCAAAGCCGAAGCCGAAGCCGAAGCCCCTGGAACCATCGCTAGCAAGAGACTACCGCCTCCTCTTTTCCTGTCGGTTATGGTGTTGATCCCAAAAAAACCTTATCTTTTTCTCTTTCTTTTTTTCCTGACTTGCTAGAATTACCCCTCCCTTCCTATTTTATTCCCCATTATCCTATTATTTTTTCCTACTTCCACATATACCCTTACTTCCTATGCGCTATGTTTGTGGGTTTACAATTGGACTTCGGTTATTTACAATTCTGCCATCCTTGGAAAAAAAATTTGACCCCCAATATTTACAATTCTACCACCCACTTGATTATTGGAGTTGGTGTCTTACTTTTGTGAGGGTCATAGCAACTCCGACACAAGATTGGTCATGGATTCCTTTGTATTCAAATTTCGAGTGTGGTTGCCCAATGGAAAGTCTACTACTTCGTTGATTGATGCGCGACTAAATGACAATTTCGTCTCACGATCTGTGGTGGATATGTCGTCAAAGACCAATCAGATCATTTTTGCATCAGAGGATGATGTCTTCGTTGAATTTTCTGTTTCTCATTATTATGACGGTGCATTTTGTGAAGTGTTTGACTCTCCTCAATGCATCATTAAATTGGGTCGAGGCTGGTTGAAACCAAGGTTCACAGTATCGGGTTTCGACCAAGTTTCAACCCCTGGGGAGACCAAAATTTCGGTTGAAACCTGGGAAATTTCTAGGATACCGGGGAATTTTTCCCGATATGATGGAAACTTAGGATTCGACCCCCAAACAATGTTTTTTTTTTGTCTGATTTTTGTGTACATCCTATTTTAAACATTTTTAACACATTCACATCATTAGCTTTATAAAAAAAAAAAAAACATATAAAGTCTTACTTGTGTGGTGAACCAAAGGTTCGATAATCATTACGCTGACTTGTTGACTTAAATTCTGAAACTATACAGTCTATACTACATAATGACTATATATAGTCTCTACAATCTACATCAAAACATAAGACATAATCCAAATGATCCAAAATAAATAAAAATATTACATCATCAACAGTTATCTATCAACACTCAACAATAGTGACTCAATTACTCAACACTCGAAAGTAGTGACTCAATTCCAAGTAGAGTGTCCAGGCGGTTCCAGTCCACGAGCTGTGTACCACTGCATATCATAATTGCTCCTCTGAATGCACCACATACGAGTCCCATGACATGTTTTGGGCCCAATTGTTTTGGTAGTTTGTCACTGCCCATCTATAAGATGCATTATCAACATTAGCTAGGTACCCCAGCCTAGGAAGTGGCTCAATCATAAATCATAATGATAGGATGTGGATGTGGCATACAAGGTTGGGATGGATATCCAAAGATGTTATCAACAAAAGATGACCCACCCCCTAAACTACCCTCCTGTCCAAATGAAGTTAAAGATCCACCCTACTATCCATACCCACCACCATATCCAAACGAACTGGTGCTCTCGAAGGATGGCACAAAAGGTTTGGGAAGATGGGATTTACCTTTTTGGTCCAAGCTCCCTTCCTTTGGTAGATTTGCTATGAATGTGCAAGATCCAAGCTTAGAATGAAGATTTGATAGCACAAGGGCAAAATCTTAAATGTTTTCCCAAGTTGCCCACTTCATAGAGAAGAAATAGGGGGAAAGGGTCGAAATTTTGAAATAAGAAGGCTTGATTTCCCATTTAAGAAGGTTATATAAAGGTTGACTCATTTGGTCCTATCAAAAATTCCCACATTTCGAGGAAAATTCCCGGTCAATACTAGTCGAAACCAGTGACTTTTAAAAGTCACATGGAATTTGGTATCGGAGTCCTGGGATACCGTGGAAACATGGAAAATTTCAACTGTATCGGTGGAAACCTTGAACCATGGTTGGAACAACGAGACGGCATCCTTGATCATGACAACAATATGTGCACCCTCCAGGCTTACCACATGCATCAAAAATTTAATCTTCATGGATTGGTTGAGTCAAAGAAAGTGATACCCCCAGTACAACCACAAGACGAACCAGATGCATCAATACAAGCGAAAGACCGTCCTATTGTGGAACATGTGATGACAACGCAAAGTGAGAAAACCTTGGATCAAGTAGTGACGGACATCAATGCAGTGCCAGTTGTTCACCATCATGAGTTCGTTTTTCCCCATGATTTTTCGGAATTAAATACACCTCCAAAGCTTCACATCATGGATTTTGTTCATGATGCGGACGAGCAATTCACCCCCGTTCGTGAGTTTTTATTGTTATCATTCTTTAAAACTCGTGGACGAGTTTTCTCAACATCGGGGGAGTTGATACAGAATTGAGGCTGAACCGAGTTGACCTGTAGGGTAATCTCAGTCGAGAAGAACCGGAACTGATTTTATTTTTGAGATCAATAGAATATTTTAGGATTTACTTTATTTAGGAAATAATGAGTTATTTTAGTTAGGGAGATATGTAATCTTTTATTTTGGGTAGTTGTTAGTCAATTAAGGAGTTACCAATTTGAGTTTTATTATGTTTTTAATTTCATTAGTTAGAACTGAGGAAGTAATTAGGAGTTGCTAATTTAATTTTAGATTTTTATTAGGCAAATTTTAATTTCAGTTTATTATATAAAGGCATGTAACCCAATTTATTAGATAGATTTGAGAATGAATTGAATTGAAGGTTTTGGTGTTTATTATATAAAGGCATGTAACCCAATTTATTAGATAGATTTGAGAATGAATTGAATTGAAGGTTTTGGTGCCGGGTATGGTACAAGACGTGTGATCTCCTCCCCCCCTTGTGCGAATTCTTCTCTTCTTCCCTGTAACTCTGAGTTCTCTCAAGGATTTTTCCCTTTCTCTATTGACTCTCATCAGCTAATGGTCAAAATTAGCAAAATGAGCGAAACAAAATGACCGAGATGACCAAAATTTCGATGAAATAGCGCATTTTTTGTTTACCGAAATGAGCAAAATCTCAGCAGAGAATGACTGAAGTCTGACCGAAATTTTGTCTTTTTGTGTTCATATGCAATTTCGTAAAAAAAAAAAAAAAAAAAAAAAAACCCATGAAATATCCAAAATTTTGCCAAGTTTTCAAACATGATTATAACTCCTTGCAAGCTGTGTTTTCAAGTACAAAACTCTGCAGTTCAAATCCTTGCAATACCATGGAAAACATAGCGTGTAAGGATGCCAAATGCATGATAAGCAGTAGCTTGCTGCTGTTTCTTTTAGATGTCCAGTTCATCTTGAAGAAGGACAGGAGAGCGAGTTCTCTTGCTTCATGATTGTTGCACAGATTTTTGGCAACAGGTAGTTCTTAGTTTGCTCAGAAGTACTTAAGGGATCACTAAACTCAGTCTGTTCCTGTGTGCTAATATTTAGCTTATTCATCTCAATCTCCACTGCTACAATTTTTTGTTCCTTTTAGGGAGGACGTTCCCTTTATGTATCTTCTTTCGCTTTCTTTATGTAACAACTAAGTCACCAATCAAAAGAATTTTATACTGAATATCAATAACCCTTCTCCCAAAACAAATCACTAATGAAAACAACATGTCTTAAGTGAGGGGCTATTAATTCCGAACAGAGAGGAGGAAGCATCCAAGCATCATAAGAAAAAAAAAAGTAGTATCCAAGATCACTGTGGGTGAAAATGAGAGATAATAATGGTTCTACCCAAAAGAAAAAAAAAAAACGAGAGAGAGAATAATGACAGTTTGACATCCTATCCTGAAAGGGAAATAAGATCATTGATTCACCTTGAAGAAAATGGACAGCTCATCTATGTACGATAAAACAGTGAACCCCATAATCACCATAGACAAAGCCACTGATAAAGCAGAAAAGGTTGTTGTGAATGAGTAAAAAGAGTCCCTGCAAAAGATTCAGTATGTCACATAGATTTGCAAAAGTTTTTATATAGCATGAATCCTATGAACACAACAATCTTTCTAGATGAAGCAATGTAAGAATTAGTCATGAAATGGCTCAATAAATTGAACACAAGCTCTGAAAATTCATGTACCACAATAAATGGCCTGTGTCAAAGTGACTAAAACCATATGGTACATGCTGCCATCTTGTTATGAACAAATTCTTAGCAAATAATTATCAACTGTTAATGAAAGCTCAAAAGGAGGTTCATATAGTTTCCTCTTTCTTTTTATCAGTAACAATGAAAGATTTTATTGAAGGTCACAGGTTTCTGGCACAATCGTATCCGGAAGGGTTTCTTCCACACCAACTATAACTGCCACGTGCAGTTCCGCTAGTACCCAAATTTGATAGACAAGTTGTCCACATCATTATCTAATTGAAGATAAATTTTTTGACCAATTTGATATCTCCATGTAGCCTTATAGTTCTTTGAGAACCACATACAGTTTGCAGGCGAGCCTTTCCCTTTACTAGTTAGAAAGCAAATCTATACAACCAAAACATAACGGTGGCAACTGGCTATCAACATGCAAAGCTGAAAAAATAAGAAAGTAAACAAACATTAACATTAACAATAACATTAACAGTAACAGTAATAGTAACAAAAAATAACAGTTAAATGACAACAACAATATGGATGCAGGGGAAAAGCACTGTTCCCATCGCACAGAACCGTACATGAGACTTCAGCATCATACAGCTCCTCGAAGGCCACAAATAAATCTAAGGCATTCACTTCGCATTATCTCGATATCTTAGTAAGTAAATAGACTAATATAGTCAGAGAGTCCTAATTAGACAATAATGTCTGCTAAAAAAAAAAGTGCTCCGAATATAGAAACAACATAATACTGCATACATCAATTGCAGAAAAAAAAAAAAAACCAGCAACAAAATGAACACAATAATAGGGTAGTATGAGTAATCAGAAGAATTTAGCAGAGAAATCTGGAAGGTTATACTGAAGAAGAACAATTAGAAGTTATCGATTAAGGGGTTCACAGCACTGTTCAAATGAACAGTGTTGTGAACAGTATTAATGGTTCTGTTCACGTGAACAGTAACTTTATATCATTTCCATTTTATGTCCTTTATGCCCTTTTTGGGGTTCTGTCACGATTATATATGAATGAAGTGGACAGTCTCAACAACACAGTTATGACCCCCAGAGTTACTGCAACAACTCTTTCTCCTCTTCCTCCCTCTTCTCTTCTCTTCTCTTCCTCTTTTATTATTTACGGAAGAAAAAATAGCTGGACTCATCCAAGTTGTGTGCAGGCTGTTGGCTCATGCAAGCTATAAGAGCTGCTGAAATATTTATCAACAAGATGAAATAACACCAACAGTGACAGGCCCTTTACATTGCTCTTATATAGCTTACATTCAAAACAGCCCCTGAAATTACAACACTTGGAATCTTAGACATATCCCTTAACATCTAATATTTATTCGTGTATTACGTCAAAAAGCAGATGAACTAAGCTAGTAATACTATTACGCACCATCAGATAATGAAAGTATGTAAGACTAAATGCACATCCAGCTGCCCTTTTAGCTTCTGTGTCAAAGAAAATCATCCTCATCATCAAGAGATTTAAACAATTGGAATGGTAGGAATTTTTTTACTATTTAATGTAACTCAATCCAACAATTGACTATGGATGTCCTTATGTAGCTCTGCAGGTTTCTTTGAAGAATGGTGGCAGGGGCCCATTTTGGAGAATTGAAGAAATCATAGTTCGAAATTCCGGTCAAAGTACCAAAATTTTAACAGCACATATCTGTTTCGACCATGGTCCTCTATATGAGGAGGGAGGGGGAATGGTTGCAATCAGACAGAGGGAGGGAAGGAGGGGAAAAGCGTGAAGCTGGAGGTTCTGAGAGGTGAGATTCTGGTGAGTTGCCATAGAAGAACAGGAGCCAGCCAGAGAGATTGCAGATTTCCAGTGGAGGAGTCATCAACGAGATTCAGTACAAATGTGAAACAGTATACTCCAGAACTGAATAGAACCGAGCTCGGTTTGGTTCCAGATCACAATTCTAGAACCGACCTGGTTCTTGGTTCGGTTCCAGATCATACCATCAAGCGCTTGAACCACAACGGAACCAAACCAAATATCCAGAACCAAACTGATTGACAAGCTTAGATACACTAGGCTACAATGTAGACTAGAAACATAGCCACATAGGATCTGAAGCCAAACCACCACTTGGGGGTTTTTTCTAATCTAATGACTCAAACATGTGTAAACATGCTTAAATAAGCACTACAAGAAGTTTCAAGGCAAAATTGCAACATATGCCCATCAAAATGGATTTCAATTTTACCTGTGAAGTGAACCATATTTTGACCATCTGAACAGTTCACTTCGGTTTCAACCAAGGTCAAAATCCCGGTTGAAACCAAATTAGAACCTTGAAAGAAAGGTTTCAAAAGCCAAAACTGCGAAGAAATTATCCAAACTCAAGATTTTGAATGCAGTTCCTAGGGAAAATGTCGAAAACTCGATGAAGTTAGACTGCCAGAATTCTAGATGGGCATATCAAATGAAAAAATGAAGAAAACATATGAGAAACAGAGAGGTAAGAGATCTATCTTTGCGGAGGAAAAAAACAAGAGAGAGAGAGAGAGAGAGAGAAAGAGAAAGAGAAGAAAGAGGAACATGGAAAAGATTCACAGATACAAAGGATTGAGATTTTCATAGTTCTCCCCTTAGGTTCCCACAAAATCCTGAAACTCCTAATATTTTGGTCAGGTACCAAGTCAAATCCTGGTTCAAACAGAGAACTAAATGACTTGTCCAGAAAGATTAGACTAACAGCATTTGTAGAACAAGGCCAGCTCGACAAAACACCCAACTAAGAACTCATTGGTTCTTCTCCTTCGTCTATTCTCAACCCTATATAAGTTTAGAAGCTTTTCTCTGCTGCTTAAGATGACATCCTTCGTGTAATCTACTACTAGTTCTGGTTCTTCTACAGCTCTGTGACTTTCAAGAAGCTGGGTCTTCAATCTCATGATTAGAGTGAATCCCATGATTAGTGTGACAGTGTGACTTTCAAGAAGCTGGGTCTTCAATCCCATGAATAGTGTGAATGCATTTGCATAACCTTGACTCTTTTAAACTTCCCAAAAAAAAAATAACATTAGCTAATGAAAACGAGGAACAACATCATGTCATCATGTTTAAACTACATTCATAAGTGAGTATATTGAAAGTGGCAAGGACCAGAAAAACAAAGTTGATTTGAAGAGACGCAAAATTGTTCCTGTAATGGCCAAATATATGTATCGATAAAGTTATGAGCAAACCAGCTGGAGTAACCTAAGTTGGTGTTCATCATGCCTTCTTCAATAGCATTAAACAGAAATCTCAAGTCCAAACAAAGTGCCCAGGAAGAACAGTTTAAAACAATTTCAACCAATAGATAAGTTCATAGGATACGCAAGATACCAAAGAACTGCTTGCTCCAACAAAAAATATATCAGAAAACTGAGAATGAAGATGAGACTCATACTTCAGCACATGAACAAATAAATGAAGTTATGCCAAGATTTTCAACCAAAGACAAAGGAAGTAGCACAAATATCAAATGGATTTGATATTTTCTTATTGACACCCTTCAGGTGTTAAATTATTGTAACCTTACTTTTCTGCCATTTTAATAGAACACACTTTTTGTCAATGAGGGTAAATCCTGGCATTTCATATGTATACTCGAAATTGTGCAGGACAATGACAACTTTTGATAATGACATAATGATAAGTCACTTTCAAATTATTTTAAAAACCCCCCTTTTACCCAACTTAAAGAAATTTTTGGGAATAAGATAAAGGGAAATCAAAAGAAGGTTACAAGTTCTAAATACACCTATAGAGGTGTCAATTAGACAGCCCAAATGGATATTCTTCATGCAAAGTTTTCATGTTTTTTTAACAGAAGAAACAGGAAATGAAAAAAGAAACTTCAGACAGGTAGTGATGGATATTCTGCATATAAAGTTTTCATGTTTTTTAACAGGAGAAACAGGAAATGAAACAGAAACTCCAGACAGCTAGTGATGGACATTCTGCATATAAAGTTTTCATGTTTTTTGACAGGAGAAACAGGAAATGAAACAGCAACTTCAGACAGGTAGTGATGGATATTCTGCATATAAAGTTTTAATGTTTTTTAACAGGAGAAACAGGAAATGAAACAGACTTCAGATAGGCACTACCTGCAGGATGAGTACTGGATGGTTATCTGTGGTAATACAAATACTTGACACTGTAGAGTTTTTTCAAAATCCTCCAAGTAAACATTTAAACCGTTAATTTTCAAGCAAGAATCTAGTACAATCTTCCCTTTAGAGATATAACTATCATTCGGATCTGCTTTAGGAATATCTACTGGTTGAGGTCTCTTCAACCAGCTGCACCCCAATCGCACACCATCTAATCTTGGTTCACCAGCCCCTGCTTCCAATTCAGCTCCGGATGTTGGCCAAACAGCAAGTTCAATTCCATGGAGATCTAACCCAAGGAATAAATCAACAAGGTCTTGAGTAGCAACACGTTTGACATCCTGTTCTCTGCCACCAAGTATACCTTCTTCGTTCAATGATAAACGGATATTAGCACCAGCTATGAGTACTCCAACTTCTATGTTTTCCTCTGGAATCACCCTAAGTAAAGCCATCTTCATTCCACCAGTGTAGGACTCATAATAATCTTTCCATTTGAATTTTGTTGGCTCACCATCATTTCTAACAGAAAGTGGACAAGGCCTTGGCATCTCATTTCGACTGGTAAAAAGAAGAGAATGTTGCAGCTGCCATATTAGCAGAGCGATTGACATTACAGATGAGTACCCTACATGACAGTTTAGCTTTCCCATGGTCAAAACACATTTCCAAAGCCCAGAATCTGGCTGCTCCAAGCATGGATCCATTAAAGAGCTTTTGATCTCACAGAGAAGGAAAGGGTTCTCCAAATTTTCAGTGTTACTTTCCCCGACTTTTTTGCCAACTTTTTTGCAAGTTCTTTTCCACGTTGACCACATTTCTTCTAAAATATTTTTCAAAAGTAAGACAGAATGGGTACAAGTAGAATCAGCAGAATCGGTCATATCTTCTGAGACAATAAATTGTGGAGCAGGCTCACTCCAAAGAATTGCCCCTGAATCATTAATTATCTCCATTATGTGTTCTTTGAAAGAGTGGTTTGCTTCTTTCCTCAATTTTTTCTTCATTATGGGAAATCCAGAATATAACAAAGGGATAACTTTTAAATCCCCACAAGTCAAGGATAGAGACTGCTTCGTGTTGCATGTTGCATAAGTCAAGAACAATACTTCAGTTTCCAGACAAAATGAAAGTAAATCAAAATGAGAGATTTGAATATGCAACCCTGAATTTTCAGCATCAAGATGGTGAAAGGAACTTGCAGGGGAGAGAGTAAATGAAAATTTTCCAAGGTATAAACTGAAACAACGTTGCAAAGAGGAATCTTGAGAAACAACTTCAGGAGGCCCTTCTTGTTGATCTTGATCCAAGACCTTACCCAGGAAAAAGAAATTTGTTACCGAATAGAATAGACAGCACATATTTTTCCAAATAAGTGAGAGCAATGAGAAGAATTTGGTATAAATATTCCCTACTAACTCAGAGTTGCTACATTCAGCATGTTGTACATGCAATGCTGCTCTGCGACGTGCTATTCGCCGTGCCCGTGCAACAGCCTCTATCGGAAGCTTCTTCTCAATTTCAGAAATTACCTTCCACTGGTGCTTAACAGAGCTCGCAAATTTTCTGTCCTGTGACATCCTAATGGCAGATCTTTTGAATATTTTCTCTGAAGAATATCCAACTAGAAATAGCAGGGACTCATAAGCACGGACATGACGTAACCATAGGCCAGTAACATCAACTAACTTATGCAAGGATAACCTGGAACTTGAAGTCAGACAATCAATTCTCCTTGCAACTGTTTTCCATAGTTCCCTACCATTTCTAGCATGCTTAACCGCTTTTGAAGATGCAATATCAAAAGCAAGAAGAATAGCAAGATCAGCTGGAGAAAATGTAGAATTTAATTCTGGTATATAAAGATCAAAGTCCACAACCTGAAGATTGATCAGTCTAACAGAAGTGAAAAGATGCCAGGAAGCAAAAACACAGTTCACATGGTCTTCTCTCTTCAGTCCAATATCCAAACCTCTACAATTAAGAACCACAGAGCTGTCCCTTTGCGGCACAAAAAGTGCACCAGCAAATCCTCTAAGAAAACAAGCATGCTCATGGCTCTGACCTTCCAGACTAAGTTCCTTTATCTTCAATGAACATGCACCATCTACGTCAGGCAATTGCACTTCCAAATGAATATCATGCATTCGTAACTGACAATGCTTGAGTATAACATTTAAAAAAGAATTGGTAAACTGATTTCTTGCGGAATCGATGACGGAAATCCTTCTGATGCTCTCATGCAAAGCCGTGCCCTGAAGTTCACAACAAATGTTTTAGTAACATTTTTTTTATGAAGTAAAATCATTTTATATCCAGGACTTCTGCTTGCGTGGAAATCCTTCTCATGCAAAGCCTGTGTGCAGCTGAGAAATAGAATGCACAGACAGAAAAAATTTTATCCCATACTCCAAGAGGAGATATGAATAGTGAAAATCGTAGCAGACTAGGTGTAAGTCACCATCAAATCAAGGATCAGCACCTAGATTGGACTTGAACCCAAATGCCAGTTGACAGCTTTTAGAATGTTTAGACGAGGAGAAGCAAGAATCATTCCTCGAATCTCCCATGTCAGACTTGTCATTATATAGAGGAATCCATAAAAGTGTCTCTCAGCTCAAGCATAACTAACGTACAATTGGATCAAATATCATTTTCCTTCTAAATGGCGTAAAGTACCCACACCAATCAAATCAAGAATGCAAATCGATTGAACTCACATACCTGTGGATCAATCACAGAAAGAATCTCATTCATCTCCTTACTATATGAGTCCGTCCAGTTCGGCACCTGACGCGAACATGTCTCCTCAACCGGTTTCCTTGTGTGGGAGAAAAAAAGAACAGATAGGATAATCCGTCAGGAAGACGACGTATCAGAGATCTTAATCTCAAATAGCAAAAACTAGAGCAGAGACCACACCTTACTGAGAGCGCAATATCAACCCCATGCACATCGACTGAAAAGGCGGGAACCGACCAGTAAGAAATTCCAACGGTCAGATGTCTAACCCTAACGTTTTCAAAAGATAAGCATGTGGACTCGTCGATTAACTGGTTGAGAGAAAAATTGTCGAAATGGAGGTTTTCCACACTTCCATGTGATCGCAGGAACCCTAATTTGAGCTCCAACTCTGGTTCTTCTTGTAGCCATGGCCGCAAGAGAGAACAGAGCTTCGATCGAATGACGCGGTCGAAGAACATTGCCAGATACAAGATTCGAAAATTCAGGACAAAATTTGTCCGCGAAATCGTCCTTTCTCCATTAGAGAAACTGAAATTCTGTAGGAAGTGAAGCAGATGCTCGATTCTATAGTGGTGATGCCAATCGCGGTTCTTGAAAATGGCGGTAAAAACATAAGAGAAGTAGAGAAGTCAAACCACATATGTAACTATCCAAACAGGTTTATGGTACGGGATCGTTGTCGATGTCGAGATAAATGTTACTGTTCACGTATGTGTCGGTTTCCTAGCGTCTCGCGTGTTCCAACTTCCAAGTTTCAACAGGCCCGTGCCATGTCCCAAATCCGACAGCGTATGGGTGAGTGTAGGGGTGTCAGAACTTAGCTCGAACCAATAAAATCGACCGAAACCGATTAATAAAATCTGAATCGAATCAAATCAATTTTTATTGGATTGATTTTAAACTGAAGTATATCGGGATCGACTGAAAATCGATCCAAATCAAACCGACTAATAATCAAATCGAAATCAACCCAAATAAAACAAATAAAACAAATAAAAAAAAATGATTTATGAAATTATACATTGGTGAATTGATTATCCATTTTTTACAATATTAGTGAGAATTTTTTTTTTTTAAGAGGAATTCTTACAAATCATTGAATATTAGGTTATAAATAGAAAAATTGACTTGTAAATTGTAATAATGCTTCCATTGATTTCTTTGTTCACTATACAAAACTAGTTGGATAATTAAATGAATGATTAGATAATAGGATTCATTTTGGGATTTTAATATTAGTTAACTTCTTAGTAATTTGTTCTCTATTGGTTTCAATATTTGTTATCTTTCTCATACAACGATGAACCATGATTTAATCATAAATTTAAAGTGTTTTTTTTTTTTTGGGGTCAAATCTTGTCACTATAAGTTATAAATGTAAGATTTCATTATGGTTTAAGCCCAAAATAAACCGATCTAAACCGATATTAACTAGATATTAAAAAAACTGAAATAAATCAAAACCAAACCAAATCGAAACCGAAACCGACCAAAATCGAAGTTCCTTAACGAATTGGTTTTGGCCTCCCTCATTCTTATAACGAAACCAATTCAATCCAATCGAGACCAAACCAAACCGACCAATTGACACCCTAGGTTAGTGAAGTGTGAACAAGAAAGGGTAGCGCTAGCGCATAAATGCTCGGGTCCTAGAGAATAGGGGTGTCAATTATGAGCCCTCACCGGTAGGCCCAACCAAGTCCGACTCGTTTATGAGCCGACCTGGACCAGCTCGATTAATAAACGTGTCGGGCTTGGGCCCGACTTGTTTATTAAATGAGCGTTCATAGTGCAGGTAGCTAAGGGTGTCAATCGGTCTGGTTCTGGTTTCGGTTCCAATGAGTGTTAGTGCGATCCAAAACTGGACCACGTCCCATCTCGGTTCTAGAAACTGGTACTCGTACACGACCTATCCAATTCCGGTCCGATTCTAGTTCCTATTTGGATTTTGTATTTGGTTCTTATTTGGTTACAATATCCAGTTTCAAATTCGATTTTGTTATGCAGCTGTTATTCATAAGACAAAATATAAATGTTTTTTCACTATGTTATTGGTCTTCCTCAATAAAAGAATGAAAGAAAAAAAAAAATCATGAGCTATCAATCATCTATTGAACTTCTAATATCGTTAATTTCACTACTTTAAAACACAATATGCAAAGAAAAGGAATAACAGAATACTTCAAATTTGAAGAGTTACAAGTTAGTAGATTGTTTAACTCATCATTTATGAGTCCCAATGCAACAAAAAAAAAAAAGGTTTTAGAGTTGGACTATAATTAAAACTCTATAAGATGATTTATCATTTAGGTGATTGAATATATCGGAATCCAAGTCGATCATATCGGTTTATTCGATGGAAATGGATGGGCTTGTTTAGCATAATTGTCTGACAAGTAAACAAACATGAGAATAGGGTGTCAATGGGTCGGACCAATTTTAGGTTAGGTCAAGATATCTCAGCCTAGGCCTAACTTTATTGGGCTAAACTCAACCCAGTTAGGCTCTGAAAGACCATGATAGGACTGGTTTGGGCTGGGTTGACCCTGATTGACGTTAGTAGTTTGATGAATTAAAGTAGGGTTTACTATGATTAGATTAAAAAAATAGAAGTAAAAACGATAATGTCAAAAATCATAATGAGAGTGGATGGTGCATAGTAGTGAATTAAAAATATTTGGGGATTAAATAAATATAAATGTGATGGTGTGGGTGATATAAATTATACTAAATTTAGTGTATAAGTGGTGATATATGTTTATGGGGAAGAATTCTTTGTACGGGAGTACGGCTCTGCACCAGCACATGGGCCAATTGAAGTACACATAGGAACATCAACAAGGTAGACACTATTGTCTTTCGTAAGGGGCGGTGCCCCATGTGTCTGGGTGCATCCCTCACACTCTCCACCACAAAAAACATTTTCCCTAATTTTCTATACATAGATTGAGATAAACATAGTGTATACAGAGTTAGGTTGGGTCAAGGTACCAAAGTCCAGCCCGGCTCAGCCTCAGGCTTCAAAATCCCAGCCCAAGCCCACCCCGTGGGTTAACCAGTTCAGCTCAAGCCTTGTATGGGCTCAGGGCGAGCTAAGGCTGGTTCAAGATGGCCAAGCTTTTTAACACCCCTTTAGATGAGAGAGAGAAGTTTGTATCAAAATCCAGTGAGAGATAGAGAAGTTTGTATCAAAATCCACCACACATTTGTTTGTACAATAGTTTTTTCTTTTCAAACTGTTCCGAACTTCTTATCACTTTTCTCTGAAAGCCTCTTTCCAACAATCTCCTTGCTTTCTCAAAATCCTCTTAAGAAGCTATTGTTTTGTGAGATTATTATTATTATTATTATTTTGGTAGAAGTGTGAGATTAATTTATAGGTATGGAATGGGGAAGTTTCAGTAGGTTTGTGGAAAAAAATGTGCATGACGAATTGGGATCCCCCCTTCAACGACTTTCCAACATTTTACATACATTCATGGGATTGCACACCAATCATATAGTGCACCCAAGTGTTGGATTGCGTGCCAATGAGGTTGGAGGGAGATTGGTGGAAAAATCGTTGGAGATGATCCAAATTCATCCTCTATAAGTATATTTTGAACTTGTAAACCTTCAGTTTATTGACCTTTGTTTTTATTCCTAAAAGTTCTCTAGGTCTATGTTTAGAAACTTTTGAGAATGACTTATCATTATATCATTACCAAAAGTTATCATAATCATTTTTACACATTTTCCAAGTACACAAGTGAAATTAAATGACTTACCCTCATTGGAAAAAAAAAAGATGTTTCTTGCACTAAAAGAATAAAAAAATAAGGTTACAAATTATTACACTTTAGGGTGTCAATGTATATAATAATATGATATATATAGCACACTTGGGTCTTGGCCTGACGGTTTGCACTGCTCAGTGGAGTACCTATCTGACGGTTTGTTACTTGATCAACTTCTTTCAAGTGCATCGGTGCTTGATTTACACCAAATTTCTTGCTTTCCAAGAAGTGTGGTCTTGAGCCATGTTGACTCCTCTGTGGGTTTATACTAGGCCCCTATGTGGGTCTACCATGTAATGGCCAATAGGCCCTTGATCTTGAACAAAAAAAAATTATATATATATATATATATATATACTAGTAAAATAGACACGTGCAATTGCACGTGTAAGCATTTGTTAGGTAACAAATAAATTAAATGTCTACAATATTAATCTAAATGTATTCTGAAAATTATCCTTTGTAAAATTTATTGATCTAACTTTTTGAAAGGTTCAATCTATTTCAATCTAAATTATAAAGAAAATAAAATTAATTTAAACATGAGTTTAAGATACAAAAACTTAGAGGAAAAAAAAAAAAAAAAAACAGATTATGAAGCAAGGCTGATCTAGTTTGAACAAAAACTTTGAAAAGTTAGATTACAACCTTGAATACAACTTCTCCAATTGATTTATTTGACTATGGGTTCAAATTAGAGAATATTCAACAGAAGCAAAATCAAACACAAAAAATAGAAAATAACCACCTCCTCCTCAACGAATTGTGTTTTATTGTGAGAATGATAAGGGAGAGAAAGGTGTTATGAAAAGGGAGGAAAAATAGCGAGTATGATATAAGAAGAGAGAGAGTTAAAGGAACGCAAAACCCCATGCCTGTAAAGTAGACAATAGTCATTCATGGTGAATTTAGATGACCATTTGTAGGGACAGACAAAATACAAAATGCACAATTAAACATTGAACAAACTTGCTTTCAATATTAAAAAAGATCTCATCCAAGCGAAAAAATATTAAGCAGAATTCCATAAAACACACAAACTAAAACCCAAATAGAGTGAGAATAAATTAAAACTTATCAATGTCCTTAATCACCAAGGAAGCATATAAAACCTATGAGTACATTATTGGGAGAATGGCATAGGAATTGCTTCGGTCATCCGTTAGACCAAATAAAACCTGTGAATGCATTAGAATGTAAATCAGTAAAAAAAATGAATTATTAAAAGAAAAAAAAAAAAGAACATACATTGCACGAGAAATGTATATATGTCTATTTGTTCACAATTCTTTTATTAACCATCTTTTACCAAAAAGATAGTGAAGACAATAAAAAATGATTCATGCAGCATATTTGCATAGGAAACATTCTTCAATACATGAAGAAAACTAAGGGATGGGGAGGTTAATAGAAAACTAAATTCATCTACCCAGTATTGTGCATTCATTCCAGCAAAAAAGACTAATAATAAGAAAGTAAATGTGTCAACCCAATTAATTTATGCACTCATTCGGATAAAAAAAAAAAGAGATTAAGTTCCTTATTCAAAAAAGTTGCAAACTTATAGTTCCTCCATTAACCATTTTCTACCAAAAAAGATAGGAAAGATAATAAAAAATAGTTCATGCAACATTATTTGCATAGGAGACATTATTAAATACATGAAAAAAAAAAAACTGAAGGATGGGGAGACTAATAAAAAAAAACTAAATATATCTACCCAGTTAATATATGCACTAATTCCAGCAAAAAAAAATAAAAAATAAAAAACTAATAATAAAAAACTACATGAGGACATGGATTTTGAAGAATATGAAGATATTGAAAGAACATATGAAATAATTATGATGGAAATGATGGTGGTGGCCAGTCCACCTAAGAGCACCAAATACTTTCTAAGAGCATAATGGTTACCAAACACAACAAAAAAATGTTGAACATTAATTTCTTGAAATATATGCACTGTATTAGTTCACATCTCTTATAATATTATAGGAGTTCTGTAAAATTTATAATTAAATTTAGGCAGAGTAACCATCAATAGGGCTTTTATAAAAATAAAAGTTTTAGACTGCTTGAATTAACCACCACCAACAGCACATCTATTGCTTCCTCCATGTCTACATTACGACCATACATCAAAAGCCATCTTCATATGTCAATGCCAAACTCCCTACCATTCCCTTCAAAATAAAAAAATACCAAATTCCAACATTACAACATAATCCCAATCAATAACAAAACCACAATCTCTATTGAACGGAATAAATCATAATAACCAACACAATCTCCGTTGAATGTCATGATAACCGACACCAATACCTTTTAAACTTAAGAGAGACAATTCTTCAACTATTGCACTTCCTTGGTAAGAAGCTCAATTATCTCCTATAAAAAATTACCGCATGGACCCCATCAAGTTTGATCAATAAGCATAAAATTGAACCAAACTCTAACGTTGGAGTGAATGTAAAAGTATTTCTCTTGGTAAGACTAAGAAGAAGGGGGAGAAAGATTTTTTTTTTTTTTTTTTGGTGGGGAGAATGGAAACTGTAACAAAGTGAGGTAAAGATGATTGTTCTGTTTGCAGTTGACAGTGAAATCGGCCATGCTTGCATTGGTCAACTTCGTAGCAACCAAAAAGCTTGAAGCTAATGAGGTTACGGTAGCGGAGAGAAAAAAAAATTCCAAAAATATAACTTTTTATTTTTTATTTTAGAAAGAAAAAGAGAAAGAGAGAAACGTGATAGAAAACAGGGAAGTGTTTATTTAAAAACTCCTAAAATATATATATATATATATATATTTTTTTTTTAGAAAGATAGAAACGTGAGAGAGAGGATGGAGAAATTTAGAAAGAATTTTATTTTTTTTAGGTAAAAACGATTTCTAAAATATAGTTTTTTTGTTTTAGAAAGATATTGATTAAAAGAGGAAAAGAGAGGAGGGAGAAAATTTAGAAAGATTTATTAAAGAGAGAGAGAGAGAGAGAGAGAGAGAGAGGTACCTGAGAGAGATGAGGAAAAAAATTTAGACTGGGAGACTTCTAATGTGTAGAGATTTTTTTAAAAGAAAGATGTAGATTAAAAGAGAAAAACGTTAGAGAGGGGGAAATTTTAGAAAGATATATGGTAAAAACTCCTAAAATATAGATTTTATAATAGTAAGATATGATATATAAAAGGGAGTGTCTAATGTCTATAGGTGTATTTAAATTTGTTTTTTTGGTAAATGTATATTTGAAACTTTAATTGTCTTTAGTCTTTTTATTTTTATTTATTTTTATTTATTTTTTATTTTTTTTAAGTTAGGTAATGAGTTTTCAAAAACAATTTGAAAGTGACTTAAATTGTTATGCACATTGCATTATTTGACAAGTGTGAAATAACTATATTTATCCCATTAAACAAAAAATAGTGTTATACTAAGGAGGTAAAAGTAAGGTTACAAATATATTGATTCCTTAAGGAGTGTCAATAAGAAAACTCCAAATATAAAATATAATATTTGTTCCACTTACATTTGCACATAGTTAGTAAGTTCGAAAACAACAATAATATGGAAACGGATATATGCAGCAATTAAACGGATCATACGAAAATAATACTTTTAAAAAATTTGGCTCAAAAGAGTGTGCACGGCAATGATACGTTACGTGCTTAATATGTATTTAATACAATTGTTATGTAAAAATTCGAGAGCAAAAATACGGGTTTATTTTGGTATTAAGAATGAACTAAAATTGGTTGTTTACAACTAAATTATAATATCCCATGCTATCATTAACACCTAAATCCAATCTAGTTTTCCAATTGGGGATCATTTTTTAATTTTGTTTGTTTTACATCTAATATTAATTAAGTTTAATCATATATATCATAGCCAATATTGATAGGTGATTCATCAAACACTTTCTATTATAGTAAATAATAGCATATATTTGTCAAAATAATAATAATAATAATAATAATAATAATAATAATAATAATAATATAATAACATGTGGATAATCATTTAACAAATTAAAATATTATCATTGATATTATCTTATCAAACAAGAAAATCCACAGCAACCCCTACTGATGTGGATCCATATTCTAAGACTATAATTAGATCGCATATATGTCCATTCAGATAGTCAATAATCCAATCGTAATAACTAATGGTAGATTCATAATTAAGGTAAAATTTTAAATTATATGAAAAAATTATAATTAAGTAGACTTAATAGGCTAATGAATAGGAACATGAGGATGGACACATAAGATTCTTGATCAATAGATTTAAGATAAGCTTAAAATGAAGTTAAATAAAGGGTAGAAGGTAATAAACGAAAGAGAGAGCGGCAATATAGAAAGAGGGGTTGGAATTAATAAAATAAGAAAGGGAGACATGTGTCATTTTCATTTTTTCTCAAAATCGATAAACCTACAGAAAGGGAGAAGTGTCGTTTTGATTTTTGGGGTTGATTTTTTCCCCCCAAACTAAACGTATTAATAATAATTAAATGTATTAAACATGTATAATATGTGTACTTATAAAATAGGCATATAATACAATTTTTTTGGATTGATACGCCAAATTATGACTTTTTGATTGAAACGTTCAAATATGGAAAAAATCCACGTATTATACGTTAATTTACTAACTATGCATTTGCAAATGCATATGCGAGCATTTTGCTATGTGATAAAGAGAGAAAATGTATAGAACAAGCTAAATGCATTTCAATGACATAATTAAGAAGCTCTAAACAAGATTAAAAATTTTAATTTAATTGGTTAATTTCGCTAAGCTAAAGGGCATTAAGTGCTGCCTAGGTGTATGGGCTCCATCACCCCTGACTCACCATGCATGGATATTTTTTTGCTTCCTTTAACTTAACCAAAATGTGTTCAACAAAATGGATTTATGAAATCTTGCAAATCTTGTGCTTGTTCTGATTGACTCTCCCATGGCTCAATTTCTGAAGGATGTCTCTGCTTTAGATATTGAATCCTATTAAGTATATCAGCTTTTATGTCTTCCAATGATTTCACATTTTATACATATGAAAAATTTTAATTGAAACATGGTTCTTAACCAATTAAGTATCTTGAGCATCGTCCTACAGTTAATCTCTCTCTCTCTCTCTCTCTCTCTCTCTCTCTCCTACCCGAAAATAGTACTAGTATGTAATCTAAACAGGAAAGCAGAAAATATTACCAAAAAAAAAAATCGTTATTCATAATATGATGATTTCAATTGAGTACGTAATAAGAATAAGGTGACGATGGCATTTAATTAATTAGATATAATCAATCACAATATCATATAAGGGATATAATCAATCAACAATACCATAAAATTAAGGGACTCGATCTAGCGGTAAAGAGTTCTTTCCCAATGGCCTCATCTAGCATCAGGTTATCCCTTCAGTGCGATGATTGGGGCTGAGGAACCTGGCTTTTATACCACTAATAAGAATTGTGGAAGAACTCAACCCTATAAACTTGTTTACAAGGTGAACTAGCAGGGAGTCCAAAATCATATCAACTCATATCAAATCTTTTTTAAAACGATGTATATATGACTGATATGGGATTGTAACAAAGCCACATGCAACTCTTATATGGTCACAGAAAAGAAATTTCTATACCCCATTTGACCAAAAAATCCATCAAGATAATGATTTTGTTAGATTTCCTATTAGGTGGGCTAGCACAATTATAGATTTTTTTCCTAAAATCTATTTAGCAGTGTTGACTATTGGTGGAGTGAATCATCAAATCTATTTATCACAAATTGGATTAATGGATCTTGCTTGACACATTTTATTTGATATGAAGATTTCGCGTCCGTCCCTACACTTACTCTATAAAAAATCGACATTGGCCCATTAAGTATACAATAAGAAAATCTAAACTCATGAGAAGATAAAAGGGTAGACAAGAGTGATGCTTGTGTTATGTGGAAAACGTACGAGAAAGGATTGATTTCTTGAAACCTAGATCCAGGTATGCATATGCCAATGTCCATCCTGATTGTTTTCTTGCTCATATGATCTTCATGTCCTATTATATATATGAATTATTTCATGCTTGCCATATATTTGATTGATCCAGGTACATGTATAGACACGATTCATGGAGATCAATGAGCATGCACAATAAACACTACAAAAATACGTTTTAGGCATACCTGAATCCATGGCTGAAGAATAAGAACTCCTCAATGTCTTCTTGTATGCTTCTCGTACAATACGATCAATGTTGGTCTGGTCTACCCTCTTTTCGTTTTACTTTTGATTGTTAGCATCACTTAATGGGTCAGTGATAACTATATATAGGAGTGAGGGTAGGGACCAACCCTGCAATAAAATTAGGGTTTCCTCCCCATTAAGGAAACAATACCTTAGGTCCACACATAGTAATAAATATTTCATACCATTAAGGTGTGTTAATAGAATCCAATATCTCCATAGAGATCACTTACCAATAATAATGGATTCTTTCTGCTTACTCCATCTATAGTCAACACCACTAAACCGATTTTAGAAACAAATCTTTTACTATGCTAGCCCACCTAATAGGAAATCTTACAATCTCCCACTTAGGCAGCATATGTCATAAGTTTTAGCTTTTAAAATTTATTTAAAACGACTCTCCGATTTAGATAAACTGAATGTGGCCACAAACAAAACAGTGTCGAATGGAGTGCACCTTAAACCAAATGCCTTGGTCCGAATGAGAATTACAAACACCCAACCGTATTGATCATCACATCTAAAGCGACATAGGACCAAACACGTCAAAGTGCTCATAACCTCACCGACTTGGGCTGAACAGTATGAAAGTGTGGTATAGAAATAACATGCAATAGTGATCATCATGTCTATTTCCAAATTGGTCATGGCTTGAAAACCAAATGAGCCCTATGAGAGCAGATACCGAATGTCTCATTAACTACAAGCATCTCCCAAATGCTCAATCTTCAATCAAAAAAGCTCATTGTGACTGGGTCCGGATGGCCCACAACACTAGCACTAGACCTTAATCAAACGAGGCTTTACTAGCGACTGGATGTATGTGTATTGACTGGAACCTCAGATACTGAATGAGGTAAATACACCACATATAACCTCAATTTTCTGTAGGAGGCAAATAAATAAGTGTATACATATAAACAAATGGCCATAATAAAAATGCATATATATTATTGAGAAGAATAATAATGCATCATATGTATAAACTAAAACTGAAAGTCAAATGCAAACATATTGAGCAAAACTCCCACTAATAAAA
>NC_056563.1:19124340-19124503 GCF_013358625.1 Macadamia integrifolia | reverse complement strand
TTGAACTTTATCTCTGACAAAAAATTACTTAATGTCAATGTATTTAGAGTCTGAAGTACTTTACTTTTATGAGAGAAACGAATCGCAGCAGAGTTGTCACAAAACATCTTCAATGGTTTCGATATAGAGTCAACAATCTGTAATAATGTAATTCCACAGAAAT
>NC_056563.1:19118738-19119677 GCF_013358625.1 Macadamia integrifolia | reverse complement strand
AAGATGAAATTCCACCGTCATCGATTACTAGCATCTTCTTACTTCTCCCGTTATTGTGAACGCTAATCTCATCGTAGTCGACAGTCGATCGTCATTTCTATTTACATTTAGTCGGTACAATGTCTTATTTTTCCAGACATAGATTATTTTTTCAAACACAGAAGAGGTAAGTATAATTTAATATTCCTTGGGCTTGTCAAAATTGCATGAGTTGTCTTTTTGTGATTTTTTTTTTTTTTTCAAAGTTGTCATATCGTGTTCCCTCTTTATTATTATGTGGGAGTTAGGTGGTAAGTGATTTTTTTTTTTAATATTTTTATAAAGGATCAAACAATTTATAATTATATATTATATTGTTTATTGTTGATATAATAGTATATTATAATAGTGTGTTATATATAATTTATTAATTTTCATATATAATCAATTGTCCTTGTCTTACATGAACAATTGACTATGATAATTTATTATTTTACTATTCAATCATAGTGGTAATTTTTTATTTATTAGTGTGTACGTTATGCCATTTACACACAAATTAAATAGAAATTTTAAACTCTAAAACAATGCCACTATTATGGGCATTGTTTTTAGATACATTGTTATGCACTATTCAGTCATTGTTTTGCCCATTTTTTTTAGATCATAGATTTTATTAACAATGATCTTATAGCCCATAATAGGTCTCTGATGTATTTCCTTTTGGATTATTCAACCCAAAAGGAAAGTGTAGCTTTTGGTTTTTAAGCATATTCATAAATTTCATGGAGTATATCTATGTTAAAGGTTTGATGAGTGGTCATTTACGTGACACCACCTCCATGGGCTTTATGGATTCACAATTATTTTCCATTATAGTACCTTTAAGTCAAGGTAGACTCTTATTATGGGAATGTACTATGTTTTGGTGGATGATCACCTCTAGCCATAGTTTTGGTT
>NC_056563.1:19101483-19116744 GCF_013358625.1 Macadamia integrifolia | reverse complement strand
TGGGAGTAGTTTTACTATTCTCTAATTGTATGTTGGTAACATACTATTGGCTAGAAATGACTTGGAGAGAACCAAGTACGAACTCAGTAATCGATTTGAAATAAAGGATATGGGGGAAGCATCCTATATTCTAGGAATTCAAATCATTAGAGATCGAACACAACAGAGATTGTGTTTAAGTCAGGAAAAATTTGTTTTGAAAAGATTCGGGATGCAAAATAGCAATCCCTTAGTAACTCCAATAGTATTGGGAAAGGCTTTATCAAAAAGTCCTTGTCCTCAAGAAAGATAGGAAAAGTTGAATGTACTTAATGCTCATGCAGTAGGTAGTTTGATGTAGGCGATGTTGAGTACACAACCGGATTTGGCCTATCTAATCGGGTTGGTAACTAGATACCAAAGTAATTATGGCTCTGCCTATTGGGAATTTGTAAAAAGAATTATGAAGTACATCAAAGGAAATAAACACTTGAAATTGTGTTTTTGAAGCGGAAAAGCTTGAGGTTATTGGATACTCCGATGATGACTTTGGAGGTGATGGAGATGACTCTAAGTTCACATTTGGTTATATATGGAGGTGCAATAGTTTCTTGGGGTAGCAAGAAATAAGGGTGTGTTGCTAGGCACACACTGAAAGCTGAGTATGTTGTTTGTAATATGGCAAGTACTCATGCAGTCTAGATAAGACGTTTGTTAAATAAATTTGGGTTGGATCTTGTAATTGGACCAGTGGAAATAAATGAATTTGGGCTGGATCTTGTAAATGGATCAGTGAAAATATTTTGTGATAATCAAGTAGCAATAAGCTTGATACACAATGGTGCATACAGCTCGAAGGGAAAACATATAGAAACATGTAGTGGCACTATATTCGAGATATAGTAGAAAATGTGAAATTAAAGTAACCTTATACCTACGAGCGATACTGGGCCGATTCCCTCACAAAGGGAATTAGTGCGGAAGCTTATGATAAGCCGAACTTAGGGTTATCTAAGTCTGGAATTGAAACTAAGTATTCAGAATATAAGGGACTTAGGTCAGTATAAGTCTAGAATTGGAACTGAATGTTCCTTGTCATGACGATCAAAATTTTATGAATATTATTCATGAAAAATTGAATGGAAATGTTTCTTGAAAATGGGAATTGAAATAATCATGGAAATAGAAATGGAAATGGTTCCTGGAAATGTCATGACGAATGTTCCCAGAAATGGGAACTTGTAATGTGAAAGTAATTCCTGAAAATTGGGAATGTAAATGGAATTTGAACTATATGTTCTGAATAAATAATAGAATTAGATCTCTAAGTTTGGAATAGGAACTAAAGTTCCTCATCATGACAATGTTTTTTATTGCCCTTGAAAATGGGAGCAGAAATTGAAATGTCATGATGGATGCCCCTGGAAATGGAAGCAGAAATTGAAATATCATGATAGATCGTTCCTAGAAATATGAACGGATTTATAGGAATGGAAATGAAAATATCATCATGATCCTGGAAATTGGGAAACATGAATGGAATTTTTCATAATGTTGGTTCTTAAAAATGAGAACGGAAAATGTGAATTCGGCCAAAATGGCCAAGTGGGAGATGTTGGTGAGGTGGCCATTCGGCCTCATCATGGAATTACTGTGACAATGGTTACAAAAGTGATAACGGTCACAAGAAGGAGAAATTTGGGGGCGATTCCATTGATTGGAAAAGAGCCATTATTCAACTGATCTATTGGCTCTATAAAAGAGCTGAACAATATACGAAGTCAATCAATAAGTTGGAGCCCCAAAAATCTTCCGCCTTTTCCTTTTCGACTCTTCTCTTCTCTCTCCATAGTACAAAAATATTCACGTATGTGAATGTACGTGAACGACCCTAATCAGTGGATATGACATCTATTAAATGAGGAGAGAGAAAATATATGCCATATCCACGGACCAAGGTCATTCATGTAGGCAATATGACTCGATAGCTAATTAGGAACCAGCTTCTCAACATTCTCATCGCATGCCACATGTGGCTTTAATTCAAGCTAACGTGAGTGTTAGAATTTTCTCCAACCACAAAACTACGTGGCTGCTCTTCAGATGGTTTATATGATCTCATTCTAAGATTAAACAACTTCATTACTTTATATTTCTACCTTCCCAATAGCACAAATTGATCATAGATTGCTAAATACATATTATTTTATGTATATTTGATGTCTTTCATGACGTTTTTTCTTCCCCAAAGAAAACTTAAAATATCTTTAAAAGGTAAACAAGCACTGTGTTTGGCATTTTTAGAACAATCTCACTTTAAAATTGAAGAAAACAAGTTGTCTCCACAATAGTTGGTGTATCTTATCATTATGGTATTGTATATTATATGATTGATAACCTCCATATCAGAACGTAAGAAAGTGGACATGATTGTCCATAATCTCCATTTAGAGTACAATATCTAGTGTCGTTCAATTCTCTTATTGGTGCGGACAGAATAATTGAAGATGGACTTTACCAAAATACCCAAAGCCATGGGGCAAGTTTTAAGTGGTAACAATACTTATCCAGATCTAGGATGCAATCATTAAAGGCCAATTCGGAGCCCAGCTTCTGAGGTGATTTGGCCCTTGCTTTAACACTGGGTCAATGGGAGTGTTTGTAAAAACATCAAGTGGGACTGGATTTCCACTTTTCAAGAGGGGATAGGATAATCATTTCACCTCCCCTATGTCTGGGTGCAGGGGACACGATACCTTTCAGACTTCTTTTTTCCAATCAACAATACCATCATTTAGTAGATCTTAATCATTTTGATTTGGTAATATAACGAGCTATAGCATTCAACCATTGGAAAAAAAAATGTGTCTTATATTAAAAAGGAAAAAAATTACAAATTATTTGAGGTGTCAATATATGGTATGATATTTGATCTTGCACATGCAAATGCATGTGTCGGCATTTTGTTATGTAGTGAAGAGAGAAAGAACTAGTTAATGAATTTCAATGACAATGAGGCTCTTACAGCAAATCTGATACTTATTCTGATGTACTCTCCCATGGCTCAATTTCTGAAGGGTGCCTCTGCATTTGATGTTGAACCCTATTCCCCAAAGTACGTAATACCATCTTTTCTCACTCTCTCCCACTGATTTCACTTTTGCTACTATACTGATGTTGTGTGGCTGCTTGTCTCAATGGCTGAACATGCTATGGATACTCGTTGACAAATTTGATTGGTGGAGAAAGATAGAGAAACTGTTCTTAACCAATCAATAATATCTTGAGCACCGTCCTAGAGTGTGGCATATTTTATGTGGATATGAGAGTTACCCCCAACTACAGAAGCAAATGGGCAATGTCACAGTCCCAAACCTTTAATAAACTCTAGACGTTTTCATAGGAGCCCACAATAAACAACTAACAACTTGGTAGGCAGATATTTGTGTTGTTCTCCCTTTGCATGGTCCATATTCATCTTAGGTTTAACATCTTGAAATGCTCATGGAAAAAACAAAAAAAATCCTATTACAAGGACAAAAATCCTACCCTTGAGAGTAGGAAACAATAACAACAACAAAAAAAGAAAGCCCTACAACATGAGCAAATAAACAAGACCAAAAGAGAATAAAAGCCAAAGGAAATGCTAAGACAAGGAGTTCATGGGCGATATACCAAGATTCTCCAAGATTCCATGATTCGGCTATTACAAGAATAAGCAGGCATCCCTTTGAATGTGATAGAAGAATTTGGATTCGTTGCTTTTACGATCACCAACATCTATCCTTTTTTATTTTTAATATATTCTTCTTCACCCTTGTAATGATAGAAAGTAAGACAAATGCTAAATGCTCACACATAAGAACGAAACTTGGTGACTACAACCCAACAACAGCAAATTTTTTTCCACATGTACTACTAGGTGAAGTGCAACAAATCCAAACTTGTGATAGAATGACATTTGTCCATGACAATTTCCGCTTTAATAGAGGGTGTTGGCCTACTAGGATCATCTACTCTTGTTGTCTACCTAAAGTGGCATGTTTGGCGAAAGTGTTTGGTCTAGTTCAACTCCTCCCCTTATATAATAAACTTTGCATATCGGCTCTCGATCCTAGGGCTCTGTTTGGTTGCATGGGAATTTAAAGGGAAAGAAAGTGAAAATCTTATACTTTAAAAGGAAATGTTTATAATCATTACCCCATATGATTGTATAAACTACTAACTTTTTTTAACCATATTTAGAAGTGATATATTTTACATGTAATTTTTATATTACATATTATAGCAAAGGGTTTTGGATGCAAAGTAAAGTAAAATTTTATAACTAGATATGGAATGATTTTAAATTAATGTTAAAGTCACATGGGTAATTATTACATATATTTCTTTTTTAAGTATAAAAATTTCACTTCCCATCCCTTTAATTCCCCTTGCAACCAAACATAACCTTAGTGCTTTCATTAGCAATAGTAATTTTATAAGAACTATTTGAATTGAATTACTCATTGCTATAGAAAAGTCAATTAGTAACAGAATTGCTCGTAAAATATGTAGTAACTTCAAGAATGACAAACATTTAGGAAGTTCTTCTAAGGTTTTCTATTGCATATATTAATTGGGATGCTCTATACAAGCCTCGATTTAGATTTGGTTGATTTATATTTTAGATCAATTTTCTTTTCTACTCATGGCAATACTAAATAAGGTGGATAAGAAGATTTATAGTGGTGTGGCCGAGGACCTTTTGCTTTCATTCATTTTAATAATAACCCATTACTGATCTTAAGCGAAAAAAAAAAAAAAAAAACAGAGAGCCACATGTACGACTTATATGATTACAGATGAGCAAGCCTACAGAGAATGCTTGCCATATATTGATTGGTCCACGTACATGTACAAAAACAGAATAGATCTCATGCATGGAGTTCCAAATAAAACACTCAAGGTCTAAAGATAAGTTAGTTTAAGACACGAAATCATCAATAACCTACGGTCATGGGTTAACACTACAGAATCGTCCCTAGAGACTAAAGAGTAGCCAATATGATTCATCAGCTTGTTAGGAAACCTTCTTCTTCATCGTCGCATGTGACGTGTGGCTTTACTTCAACCTAACGTGAGTGTGAGAATTTTCTCCAACCACAAAACTACGTGGCTGCTGTTCAGATGGTTTATGTAATCTCATTCTAATAAAAATTAAACAACTTCACTACTTTATATGAATCTACCCTCCCACTAATACAAAATTGATTATAGATTGCCAAATTCATTTTATTTTATTAAAAAAAAAAAAACTTTAAAAGGTAAACGAGTACTGTGTTTGGCATCTTTAGAACAATCACTTAAAAATGAAGAAAAGAAGTTGTCTCCTTCATAGCTGGCGTATCTTATCATGTGTTATATTGGATTCAATTGTATAAGTTTGGGTTGTCAAATGGAGCGGAAACATGTTCGAGTATTGACACAGAATTGGAATAAAAAAGAATCAACCATGTAGCTCCGTCTTGAGTGAAGAAGGATTCTTACGTAATATCATGAAACGTGAACTACTGAGTTTCATTATTTCACGGGTCGGGTAAGTGTTTTCTATCCGGAGCTGTCCTAATGCCCATGTAGAGGTACATTGATCATTCTGAGTCCCCTGTGTCTGTGTTGCAAGGCCGGTTCTCTAATAAAAAACTTTATCTCTTATTTCATATAGGGTTTGCCATTAATGATTATTGTGAATAATAATTTGACCAATCCCATGGCCATGCACCCCTCACTCGGATAAAGAATTCTTATTTTCTTTTGCTTTCTCCAAAATCAAAGGTTGTGATCATTCTATACAGAGACCAATAAATGGTGTTAAAACTGTCTTGAGGGGTGAGTTAATAAAAGGGAGGAAAGAAAACTTGTAGAACTAGTAGTCCTCCTTGCTAGCCAATGCTGACCAACCTCGCAATCTTTTTTTTTTTTTTTTTCTATTTTATGCTAGTGAGCATGGTTGATCAATGGCTAACCTAATGGGTGTCAATAGAGCCAAGAGCCATCTACTCCTATAAATAAACATCTGAATATGACAAGGTACGATATCCTCTCTTGGGCTCAATGTACTTTTTAATGGTATGCACATATGCATAAGTGATTAAGCCTCCATTAATACATCAACATAAACACCATAATTTAATTAATTTTACTCTTTTGTATATGACTTGCACGTGTAAAATACTATTAGAAGTTTAGAAGAATGATTAACATACTGAGTAATATGCATTTGTCATTTTCTAATGTACTGACCTTTTTCTTTTTCGGGTGCAAGAACCTTCTATGATGTCAGAGAATGAGACCCACCAAGGAATCAAGAGAAACTTGGCCACCCATATTACATGGGACCAAGTTTACCTAAGGCCATTGAATAAAAAAGAAAAAAAGTATTTCTAAGGTTACAATGAATGGATTCTTATTTACCACGTGGCATTAGAACCACTTACATAAGTACTACACTACTATTACTCTTTTTATTATATTAGATAGGGTAGAGTGCAACCTAAACCCGCATATGGACTTACGTGGAAAGGTAACATTAAAAGTATGAAACCCAAACGCGTAGATGTGGTGATGTGAATGGGGAAACCAGAGTAACCGAGTAGTTGGGCGGTTTACGTGGGTGGACCATCTATATAGTCTTCCTTCTCTACACACAATAATGAACGTTTCTTAATTAGAAACGTGCACCAGTCCTCTGCAGCTTTAATCAAACCGTTCAACCCTATACCTAACACTTCAATCCATTCACGTACAGGGACGGATCCGGATTCGGACTCCGATCTGAATCAGTTCACAATTTCGCCGCGTGCCTTAGTTGTTGCCATACTGTACCTAAAGTTTGACATTTGAAACGGTCCATATGGTCTATCTCCACCATAAATTCCCAACGGCTATGATGGATTTGACACTTGTCAACCTAATGTATTAGACTCACCATGGACGTCATAGCCAATCTAATAGCGCTTACATTGCTATGTGTTCTATTTTGCATCTTTGGACCCAAGCTGTGACCATGGTGGCCGGGTTAATTTGTGTCTGCTTTTGGGGAAGCTTGAGACCTTTCTGGTAGTGTGGCACTTGGCCATTTTTAAAGAGTGGAAATAATTTAAAAGCTAGCTGGAGGAGTTTGACATCTAAGACTACTAATGGACTATATGGTCCCTGGCCAAAAACTACTAGAAAAGGAACTTTAATGTAAATTATAGACTAGTCTTTGGCTTTACCTGCAGATTCGAAGTTTCTTATATTTGTTATTAGCTGATAATTTAGTATAATTGGTGATGGGATCATTTGAGGAAAGCTGTGTTTGCCAATCATTCTTAGAATGATAGTTTGGTATCTGGCTTTATACAATCCCATGCCATCAACTTATTATCATCTTAGATACTCAGCAATAAAAATAAATAAATTAATTAAATCTGCTTAGTGTTTTCTCATTTCATTCCTTCTACGTCTCTAGCACATCTTCTACCTTAAAAAAAACACATCTCTAGAACATCCATCTGATTCAAGCTTCAATATTTGAACTGCATGCACCATGGTCTCTTGAGTCAAACATTAGTTTCATTGAAAAATTGGTGTTGTCAAGCTTATCTCAATAACTTAGTCTTACTTTCACTTAACTGCATGATTTACAAGGTATTTTGTAAATAATCAGCAATAGCAATAGCAATATATATATATATATATATATATAAAAGGTGTTTTTTGTTGTTACCGAAGTGATAGAGCGAGAAGTTGTAACCTTCTTTTGATTGTCCATTGTCTTATTCCTAAAAGTTATTTTAAATATATATAGAAAAGGGTTTTGAAAATGATTTATCATTTTGGTATTATCAAAAGTTGACATTGTCTAGTATATTTTTTAAAATGAACATGTGAAATGATAGAATTTACCCTAATTAAAAAAAGTGTTATACTAAAATATCAAAAAATAAAGTTACAACTTCTTTTTCATCAACCTTGATTACAATTAGATTTTTCTATAAATAAATATATATTTCAAATGATAAATAATAACTTTTATAGTATACCTACCAATGATCACTTTCGTCATTTTCTTTATATATAAAATTAGGATTAAAATTCAATGAACTAACATCCGGTTAATGGTACGTCTTGAAAGTTTAAACCTTTATTTAAAGGTGAACGGACAGAAGTCAAAGTAAAGATTAGATAGTTGAAACCATTGACTGTTATACTTGAACGATCAAGTTGCATTCAAGGTTTCTAAAAACCGAATCAGAAATTAAATTAGTCGGTGTCAATTCTCATTCAAATCAACTGAAAACATAGTAGAATCGCCCGATTCACCAAGTTGCAATTTGATCAGCCTCTTGTTTTAAATGCCTCTTCATTGATTTAATGTTTTATTAGTTGTATCATATCTGGACCATTGTATTGGTATCAATACACGTGTCATCGCTTGAAGGTGGTATTATACGGAATTGTACGAGATCGGAATTACAGACGATTTCAACCCCCGGAGAGGAGCTACAATGGATATTCGTGGCCCACATGGCTCGCCAAGTGTCACGTCCACAGTAAAAGTTTCAAACTCTTTGATTTGCTAAATTAAAACCCACAAGTTAGGTTATTACACATCAGCTCTACCTTAGCCAGCCAATTCACACGTCAGACCAATCATTTCTGCCAAGTCGTCAGGATTAAGGAAGCATACTAAAACACTGACGCGTACCCTGTATGACGCGGTGGACCGTGCTACTTTTGCCACGTGTTATTCAGGCGATACGGTACAGAACCCTAGTCCCTAGGTGTTGAAGGTCAAGTAGATGGTCCTGTTACGTGGCGGCTGTCTGTTCGTTGTGAGAACTCGTTCGCTGACCCATAATTTCTCGCTGTAGGCGGGTTGGTGGGATTGTGTTTAATCTTTGACCTTTTTTGGAGCGTTAAAAAGTTTTCAAAGTGTGAACATGGTAGACTTTGTTGGCCTCTCTATTACAGAGAATCATGGATCGCCCAATGGTGAATACCTTCTCATAGGATATCCCCTAAATTGATTTTGTCGTGATGGTTAGGGCGTAAGGGTTGTGACGTTTAAGGTATCAAATGAATACCCATTTATCATTAAAGGATTTAGATTCTTGACAATGAAAAATTACATCATCATAACCACATAAATATGGTTGATGATCATCCTAGGATTAATTGTTTTCTTTAGGGCTCAATTAGGTTAAAATGCATATTCTTCCTGGTTAATAATTTAATTAGAGTGATTCACTCAGCGTAGAAGTGAGTAAGAAGGCAAGTAAGGAAAGAAACAGAAGGTGTCCGATGGCAAGAAAATGGTGGCAATGAACCTGGCATCCTCCATGGGGGTTGCTCACCAAATTTATCCATTGGGACCACTAAAAATATTAATTTATGTTGCCCAAATAGAGAATAGATAACTTAATTGTCCTTCCATGTACTCCTTCAACAAGAATCATTAAGACAAACAATTTCACACCACAACTATTCATTAAAAACGGTTTGAAAAAAAAAAAACCTACCAATTGGGACAAGATTTCACATAAGAATTGTGTATGAAACACAATTAATACCATAGCTAATGGATAAGCACGCGAGAATCAAGTATTCATTTTTAACAGCAAAAATGTTGACCCTATTCATACACAATCGTGTTTAAACTTTTCACTAAAAAACATATCAATAAAATTGAAATGATCTGGATTCACCCTTGATCTAGTTTTTTATGATAAAAAAAAAAAAAAGATATTGCCAGAATTAAACTGCAACCAATACCACATTTCTAAAAACATAACACTTTACTATTTTATGAAAATACTTCTTGCATTGCACAATGAAATGCGATAAAAATACTATTATTATGCTTAATACTATTATTATGCTTAAGATACCAAAAAAGAATCGCCAGAAAACGAGAAGGGTTCTTTAATATTCTCTCGATCTCTTTCTCTCTTCTGAGCATGTGGACTCATATGATTCATACCATTTTATGCACTACCATTGGTGTAGCATACAGATTTGTCCCCACACTTACATTGTGGGAGCCCTCACTCTCTCTTAAGATTTGGATAGAAAGATTATTGAATAATTAGATCGGAAGAAAAGGGCAACCTACTTACTATATATACTAGGGGTGTCAACCGGTCCGGCCGGTTCGATTTCGGTCGGGCTTAATCGGGCTTGAAGACTTTCAAAGGCTACACCGTGTCCGCCCATTTAACTAATCGGGCTTAGTTATTGAGGGCATCGTACACTTTATATTCGGTCGGTCGGCCTCGGGCTATAATCGGGCCACCTTAATCGGGCTTTAGTCGGGTCTTAACCCGGCTACGGACATGTTTAATGTTAAACGGGCTTTAACCGGTTTTTAAACGGGCCCTCTTTAAAATGTGCTCTTATATTCCAACCCACTTATGCAAGCCCAAAAAAATGACAATTAATCAATAAATGATACCAAATATAACCATTATTTAAAATGTGAACATGTTTTTACTTTTTAGTTTTTACTTTTTAATTTGGGGGGTAAAATAGGTATTCTACAATCATTAAAGGGTCGGGCTAGGCCGATGCACAATAGGCCAGTCTCGGTCGGGTGTTAAACGGTCGGTCTCGGTCGGGCGCCCGATGGTCCAAGTAGCAAAACCAAGACCGACCGTTTATAAATGGGCCGGGCTCAAACCCGACAAGTTTAATAAACGGTCCCAATCGATTTAGTCGATTCGGGCCACGAATTGACACCCCTAATATATACAAACAAGTTATTAGACGGAGTCAAATGCATGCTTCAATCTTTTATGTGAAGGTAGAGAGAAAAGTCAACAAATCTCTAATTTTTGAACTTTGAAAACTGAAGTGTCATGTGAAAGTTCTTATATTATACATTCCCACCTAGCTCCTCAACTTTCCTTTTCTAGAACAGATCCCACTTAAATGGTCTAATCTTCCCAAAATAGCGCGGAAAATCTAATCTGTAAATGAAACCGTAGGATCCCAACAATCCCCTATCCCCCGGTAATAGCAGACTTGTCTTTGTAATGGATATTGTATGGTTTGTTTTAAACGTCACAGCCACATCACACCATATCGTAACCAGCACGTATCCTCCTTACATGTGCCAAAATCCCTTCCGTCCATATCTATACCACTTTCCCTCAATCTCCTATATATATATATAGGCCCTCACTATTCTCCGACCTTTATTTCTTTCATTCATATTTGTGACAAAGCAACGCTTTCGGCTTTCTTGCGATCTGGTTTTCCTCTCATTCTCCCTTTATCGTTAATTATATCCAGAAGACTTTCCTTCTTCTTATTCTTCTTCTTCTTCTTCTTCTTATTGGATAGAGAATGAGGGATTCGAGAAGAGGTACCATGGTTGCCAAAGTGAATAGTCTAACCCGACCTAAGTTCGGGAATCTCCTGCATTCTGATCCGAACATTTCCACTACGATGCCTAGCGAAGACGATTACTCATTCCGCAATAGCAGCGCTTCCGCGGCGAGTCCAGGCTACTACGATGGCAACCACATGAGTCCAGACATGTCCCCCTATAACATGTCCCCTTGGAATAATGCGAATTCCTCTCCTTATACCAGATCTCCATGGACAAGAACCTCTCCCTTAAATCCATGCTTCGATGACAACTTCCCATCAAACGGACTCATCGCATCCTTTGTCCGCGAAGAAGGCCATATATACTCCTTGGCAGCCATTGGGGATTTGCTCTACACTGGATCCGATAGCAAGAACATCCGCGTCTGGAAGAACCAGAAGGAATTCTCCGGTTTCAAATCTAACAGTGGATTAGTTAAAGCTATTATAATCTCTGGTGAGAAAATCTTCACCGGTCATCAGGATGGGAAAATTCGTGTTTGGAGGGTTTCCTCCAAGAATCCTAGCGTTCATAAGCGAGCCGGAACTCTCCCTACCTTAAAGGATTTCATCAAGAGTTCCATGAATCCCAACAATTACGTCGAGGTAAGGCGTCACCGGAACGGTCTCTGGATCAAGCATTTTGATGCGATTTCTTGCCTGAGTTTGAGCGAAGACCAAGGGTTGCTATACTCTGGTTCCTGGGATAAAACGCTCAAGGTCTGGAGAATCTCCGATTCGAAATGCTTGGAATCGATAAACGCTCACGACGATGCCGTCAACACCGTCGTGGCCGGCTTCGACGGTTTAGTTTTCACCGGCTCCGCCGACGGGACCGTTAAAGTGTGGCGGAGAGAATTACATGGCAAAGGAACCAAACACTTCTTCTTGCAGACGTTACTGAAACAAGACAGTGCCGTAACGGCGTTAGCCGTGAACGCTTCATCGTCCGTTATCTACTGTGGATCTTCTGACGGACTTGTTAACTTTTGGGAACGTGAAAAGCATCTATCACACGGTGGGGTCCTCAGGGGCCATAAACTGGCGGTCCTCTGTCTCGCCGTGGCAGGGAACCTTGTCTTCAGTGGTTCTGCGGACAAGACGATATGCGTGTGGAGGAGGGAAGGTGGAAATCACTCGTGCCTTTCGGTCTTGACGGGTCACACCGGACCCGTTAAATGCTTGGCTGTCGAAGAAGATCTCGAATCGACGGCTAGTGATCAACGATGGATCTTGTACAGCGGCAGCCTGGATAAATCAGTGAAGGTGTGGAGGGTTTCAGAGCAAGCTCCTGATGTGCAACAGATGGCGGCCATGCAGCGGCAATACTTGGCGGATCAGAATCCGATGTCCGCCAATCAGAGCTTCTCTTTCCCTGGAACTGGCAGGAAACGGCACTGAAAGAATGAAAAGCTTTCGCGTGATTGGATGGAGGACGAAAGATTGAGCTTCGAACTTGGGAGCACTCCACGTGTCAGTACGAACAAAAAAATGCGGGCCGGGCTTACCCAGATCTTATATCCAACGGATGATTGATGATGATGCGTGGTGGTCGTCAGCGGTGTGTGTAAGTTGAATCGTTCTAAATGGAACGTGTGAGTTGTGAGTTATGAGTTATGAGTCTTGTGACTCGAGAGGGTCTGGAGCGAAGTTGGATTGGGATTGTACATAGATAGCCTCTCTGTTTTTTTTTTCCCACTCGTTCTTTTGGGTTGTTGAGGGGTGTTGGTGCGATTTGCCTAGACTGGTTGTGGTTGTAAATTGTGTCACAACGGTACAACTGCAACAATAGAGGGTCGCCACTTGTAAAATTACAGATGGGATGTGAATCTCAAATAATTAAAAATGTAAGTAGTACAAAGGGTATGGTTGTAAACATCAAAATCGAATTGGTTGAACCGGTCCATTTAGATTAGAATTAGCCGAACTCAATTTTGTTTTGGAGTGATCGATTCTAGGGTTTTTGGGATTAATTCCAACTAATATATCTGATCCAATCCATATCAAAATTGGTGGGATCAATTCGAACCCGAATTTTTTAGTATAAAATTATTGATGAAGTGTGAAAGGTATTTAGTCATAAGTACAACTACCCTGATTAGCAAAGGGAAGATGCACGCCTATATTGACATCTTAATATTATGGACAAGTTTTGCAATAATTTGATAAGTAAACAAGCTAAAAATTGGTTTTAAAACCTAAATTGACCAACTTAAATTAATTGTGGCTGATTTTGAATAAAGTCAATCTATACATGTTGAGTTCGTCTAATTTTCAAGCAAATTTCAATTGAAATCAATGGAGACTAATCCCATAACTTACTCTTAGGTTTTACAACCCTCACTTTTCTTTTTTCTTATATATTTTTTATTTTTTTTATTTTTTTGGGTGGAGATGTAGAACCAAATACATTATGTTGAAATTATAAAATACATTTATGTTGTAAAGATTCATGTGTATATATACTCGTGTTGCATGCCATCTCTACGTATATTAATAAGAAATACATATTGTATGTATTTATTTATTTTTATTTTCTAGTGCATGTGGCATGACATACTCGGAATGATCATTCAGAATTTAAAACAAGAGGTAAAACCAAGAAAAAGACTTATTCTATGGATTATTATCAAATACTATTTGGAATAATTCAAAATTTTAATTTTCATAACTATTCGTCAGGATTCAATCCAAAGAATTTGAGAAGTAAAACTACATTGAGCCACATAGCTTTTTTTTTAAGAGAGATTAATTTTATTAGGGTTGAGAAGAAGATGCAATTTATCAAGTGCCAAATTAACCAGAACATAAGACTGCCTTAGGAAAAGCTCAAGTCCAATAAGGAAGAAAAAAATAATAAATAAACCTAGAGTTTGAATTAGATAGCCGTGCATATTGTCAAAAAAATTGTTGATAAAGAAAAACAAATTTTATTCTTTATTTTTCATGTCAATATTTGAAACTGAGATAAACAACTAACAAAAGATGATACATCGAAACCAAGAAACAACTAACCATAGGAAATTAAATACATCTCCCAAATAATTAATAAGAACAAAAATGATAAACTTGCATATAATATCCTCCAGCATGACAGTCCAACCATGTGTTGGAATAACGATTTTTACTTTTAGGAGACTGTAATTTCCATTCGCCCAATTCCTTCATCAGTGGGTCATCTTAGGGTGTGCATAGGGGACATTTGGGCTGTTGAAGTGGAGGAAAGCTCCATGTAGAAGTCACGTATCCTCTTGTGGAGGACACTGATGAAACGGATGTTGCTGCTCAACAACGGTGATGCCAAAAATATTTGACACCTTTGTAAATGCTGATGCTCCCATATCCGAGTCTGATGTCTTCGAATTCTGCTACTATTGTATCATCTATAAGTGGACATTAAGGCTGAGCTAATGGGACAACACTAGAAGCAGCAAGAAAGGACATAAATTGATTGATACACGAGACCATACCATGAAGAGGGTGGCTTTAAAGTGTAATTATATTTTTTACCCTTTAACTAGAGGGACCTATATCTAAGGTTTATCATAAAGGAGGTGGAGTTGTAACGGTTTTGTAATTTTTCATCAAAATAGTGGAAGTTTTGGTTATCCCTTGGTCATGGCTATAGTCCACTTAGGGTGAACCATGCAAACCCAATCCTTTTTTGGTAAGACCTGCATAGAAATATGCCACTGACGTCAGTAAAGCTAAAGCAACTGTAGTATTTATATCATTCTCCAAACCATAAATGGTTGGGAGTTGACATTCTCATAGTACATCCACGAAAACATTCATAAACTGCTCTAACATAGTTCTTAGTAGATAACCCCAATTTTGGCTTAATAGTACATCTCAATAGGGATCAACCATCTTTGTTCAATTTATCCT
>NC_056563.1:19098511-19101463 GCF_013358625.1 Macadamia integrifolia | reverse complement strand
TTTTTTTTTTTTTTTTTTTTTTTTTTTTTTTTTTTTTTATGATACTCAAAGAGTTTTCACTTTCAACAAGCACAATGTCTCAGGCCCAAGCCCAACGCAAAGCCCAGCCCAATTTAAAAAATGATTGAGTGCTCTAAATACAAGACAAAGGATAAAACAAAGTTTTCCAAAGCTATGTTTGGTTGTAAAGGGTATTAAAAGGAAAGGGAAGTAAAATTTCCATACTTAAAAAAGAAACATATGCAATCATTATCCATGTGACTTTAACATTAACTTCAAATAATTCCGTATTTAGTTATAAAATTTCACTTTGCTTTGCATCCAAAACCCTTTGCTATAAAATTCCTATTACAACCAAATGGAGCCCAAGGAATTTGCCCGACATGTATTTTTTCCATGTAATCTCAATGATCCATATTTTAAAGTCTTTACAACTGACCTTGAATTTCTTCTTCTTGTATCTAATTGAGATCAGAGAAGATTGGAACAGACTATGGGGTCTGCCTGCAGAGTGAATTTAGATGCGAGATGCTTTGCCATGTGGCATAAATTAGGTGGGCTATCAAGAAAGGATTCCTTACTTGGTTACCACCTTAGGTGCAACTTAGTCCAGTTGGGTTGGGTAATTGATGAATTTGAATGGATACAAGCCTAAGGCCCAGCATACAGTTCAAAATCAATAACACTTTTTTCTGAATCCATTGGGCCCCATTTAACTCAAAGGACCCATTTTCTCTACTCACTCTTATCTTTTGCTCGAATTGCTCCAGTATATTTTGGCAGCAACCTCAATGAGATTTTTTTCTGAGGTATGTGATACGAAGCTCATCACTGGTCTCATATGAGGGTTTGGGGGCGGTGCCTCCTGTGGTATGGTACGATCTAACTGACCGCTACCCAATGGATCAAGGATTGAGATCCTCTATAGCACTACACGCCTTGTAGCGCATATCCAATGACCAAGAACGCCTTGGGATACGTTGAGCACCTTGGGCTGCGTGTATGAGTGTTCCTGGTCATTGGATGTGCACTACATGCCTTGCAATACTACAGAGGAGCCCGATCCATGGGTCGATCTGACTTTTTTGAGTATGTATATATTTGTACTATTGTCTTGTTGTGTAAGTAAGGGAGATTTGGGATTTTCGAATTAAAGTTTTTTGGGCGAGAGTTTTTGCTATGAGCCTGGGTGTTCTTGAGAGATCTCCATTGTAACATTTTCTCCATAATATAGTGAATCATCATCTTCGCCCGAGGACGTAGCACATCACATTGGTGTATGAACATTCTTAAATTTTTGTGTCATCTTGTTTATTTATTTATTTTATTTTTTGGTCTGTGTGTGTGTATTCTAACACTCACTAGAGATCTCAACCCTTTGCTTAGCGGGCATAGTTTTTTAAAACATGATTGGATCGATATTGGCCGAGATTGATCTTAATTCGATACCATTCCATTGGTATCGAATGAAGGTTAAATGGTCCAAACATCATTTTTTTTTTAATAAAAACATGGGCAAATCCGTTTGATCTTGATTGATATTAGTTGAGATCGATCCCAAGTTTTAAAACCTAGACCACAAGTTGGTTTCGCTCCATTTATAAATAAATCATGTCTTGTTTTTGTAACTAAGAGCATGCATGATGTTTATGGGGCTAAATTCCTATCTATAAATGATTTTTGTATTTTTGTGTGTGGAACTTGTATAAATTTACAAGATGTCATTCAATGCCCAAAATTTTGGCATTGACAATGGGGGAAGAGGTGGTGGTGGTGGTGTTAGCAGTGAAGGAGGTGGTGGGGTGATGGTTGAAGTTGCATTGGAGACTTGAAGGTGTTTTATTTTTAACATGAAATTAACCATGTGTTCATTAAAGATTAACCCCCTATTTCTTCTTCTTATTTATGGGATAAAAAAATTCTTAAAATATATATATATATAGTTTTTTTTCGTCAGCAACCTTGTGATCCCAATTCATTCCTATGGAAAAAAAAAAAAATCAACGTTAACAAACGGATTTTTATTTTTCATATAAAAAAATTAAGAAATAAAGAAACATAATGATCATCATACCGGTCCAACTACGGGATATGAATTATAAACTATGATGTGTCACTTGTGGTCAACATTCTATTATTTGGTCGGTGGTCAACATTCTCTTGCTTAACATATCTTTGAAAATATAAGTAGCTGAGCTTCTTAGAAGATACGAAGTCATATTTAATTTAAGGAAAAAAAATTAAATTAGAACAAATTAATAGTCATAATATTAGAACAATTGATATGACTTAAGTTCATCCATTATGATACACTAGAACTGGATACTAATAAGAGCATTGATATTTATTTGGGAGATGGTTTCCTATAAGGACAGTGGAAGATGAAATATACAAGCTATATTAATGAGGGGATAAAGAATAATATCATCCACATAGGGTAACATGGTCAGAATAACATAAAGTATTAGTGTGGATCCCATTAATTATAATACAATTGAAAATTTGGTATCGGATTTGTCAAGGTGGATCCTACTTCTTGCCTATCTAGAATGGGTTATAGTTTAATGTGTTAAGAGAACTGATTTGACTTGGATAGACTGATCCAATTAAATACCAGTTGTGAACATGATTAATATGAGACCAACATGAGGGATATATGTCATCATCATTTGAAAAAATGAGAGAAAATGGGAACATGAGCAGCTGAGGAAGGGAGGGATGCATTGGCGGGGGGAGATAAGTAGGATGTGGGGAGTGTTCCAGTGGGAGCGGGAAACCTGGGTTACAGGAACTTTCCTGCTACTTGAGCTCTCAAAAAAAAAAAAAAAAAGATTTACAACGATAACAAAATATGCACAGAATAATAACTACGAAGCAAATCAAATTAAACTACAAAAGCATACATCAATTTTAATGTGAAAAATCCTTTAAAAAAAAAAGAAAAAAAAAAAA
>NC_056563.1:19087613-19098491 GCF_013358625.1 Macadamia integrifolia | reverse complement strand
TGTGTGTGTGTATTCTAACACTCACTAGAGATCTCAACCCTTTGCTTAGCGGGCATAGTTTTTTAAAATGTGATTGGATCGATATTGGCCGAGATTGATCTTAATTCGATACCAATCCATTGGTATCGAATGAAAGTTAAATGGTCCAAACATCATTTTTTTAGGGTAATTTACAGCGCCACCCCCTGGAGAATGCCAATATTATAGGAACACCCCCTCTCTTTCACCAAATTAGACTCAGACCCCCTACCGTCAGTCTCCGTTAAAGAATATATTTTATATGCTGATGTCAGCTACTGTTTTTTATATTAAATACCAAAATGCCCTTACTAAATGTGAAGTACCTAAAATGCCCATCTAATAAGTCCTATCCTCAAATCGATGGTTACTGTACCTTTCTCCCAGATCGAGCACCGGCGGTGGCAGCTGTATCAACGATCACGGCGGCGGCGGCGGCAGGATCCCATGTTTATTGTACCTTTCTCCCAGATCGAGCACCGGCGGTGGCAGCTGCATCAACGATCACGACGACGGCGGCAGCGGCAGGATCCCATGTTTACTGTACCTTTCTCCCAGATCGAGCACCGGCGGTGGCAGCTGCATCAACGATCACGGCGACGGTAATCTGATCTTGAAAGAAACCAGGCTGGATGCAGTGGTGGGCTTTAAATCTGATCACTCAAGAAAATGGATTTTTGGTTTCTCTCAAAGAGAAAAATGGTTGAAACGGTTCGGTAGAGTTAGCAACTGAAGTCAAGGGAAGACCTTTAAATCTGATCGCTCTCCCCCACCCTTGTCGTTGGTTTTGCTTCCTTCCCCATTTTCATTTTCAAGAGTTGACCTTTAAATCTGATCACTCAGAAGTTGAAATTGTGAAAACAATAATAAATCTAAGAGGAGAAGAAGAAACAGATCTGCTGCGGGATATTAGGGATGATCAACTCTGCTCAGAACTTGAAATTGTAACAGCATAAAAGCTTATCATTTTACTGGAATCGTGTTTGCTTCCCGAGTCAGATCTGCAATGCCTGTTAGTGGCGGTGACATTAGCGGCGGTGATCACTCGATCCTTTTCCATTTCCGATCTGGAGGAAATTTTTTCTGTAAAGATTGAAAATCCATGACTAAGCATTTGGGTTTTTTTATTTAGAGAACCCAAGTCAGCCGAGAGAGAGAGAGAGAGAGAGAGAGAGAGAGAGAGAGAGAAGCTGGAACCGCCAGTGACCGGAGAAGAAGCTGAACCGCCAGTGACCCGAGCTGCTTGTGACCAGAGAAGAAGCTGAACTACCAGTGGTATCTGCTGTTGCAGTGAGAGGTAAGGTAAAATATGATTGTTTATTTGTTTTAGTTAAAAGGGTAAAAATGTCATTTCAAATTCTTTTTTAACGGAGACTAACGGTAGGGGGTCTGAGTCTAATTTGGTGAAAGAGAGGGGGTGTTCCTATAATATTGGCATTCTCCAGGGGGTGGCGCTGTAAATTACCCTTTTTTTTAATAAAAACATGGGCAAATCCGTTTGATCTTGATTGATATTGGTTGAGATCGATCCCAAGTTTTAAAACCTAGACCACAAGTTGGTTTTGCTCCAATTATAAATAAATCATGTCTTGTTTTTGTAACTAAGAGCATGCATGATGTTTATCGGTCTAAATTCCTATCTATAAATGATTTTGGTATTTTTGTATGTGGAACTTGTATAAATTTACAAGATGTCATTCAATACCCAAAATTTTGGCATTGACGACGGGGGAAGAGGTGGTGGTGGTGGTGTTAGCAGTGAAGGAGGTGGTGGGGTGATGGTTGAAGTTGCATTGGAGACTTGAAGGTGTTTTATTTTTAACATGAAATTAACCATGTGTTCATTAAAGAGTAATCCCTTGTTTCTTCTTCTTATTTATGAGATAGATAAATTCTTAATATATATATATAAATTTATATCTATATTTTTTGTCGTCAGCAATCTTGTGATCCCAATTCATTCCTATGAAAAAAAAAAACAAAATCAACGTTAACAAACGGATTTTTATTTTTCATATAAAAGAAAATTAAGAAATAAAGAAACATAATGATCATCATACCGGTCCAACTAACTAAGGGATATGAATTATAAACTATGATGTGTCACTTGTGGTCAACATTCTATTACTTGGTCGGTGGTCAACATTCTCTTGCTTAACATATCTTTGAAAATATAAGTAGTTGAACTTCTTAGAAGATACGAGGTCATATTTAATTTAAGGAAAAAAAATTAAATTGTAACAAATTAATAGTCATAATATTAGAACAATTGATATGACTTTAAGTTCATCCATTATGATACACCAGAATTGGATTCTAATAAGAGCGTTGATATTTATTTGGGAGAGGGTTTCCTATAAGGACAGTGAAAGATGAAATATACAAGTTATATTAATGAGGGGATACCGAATAATATCATCCACATGGGGTAACATGGTCAGAATAACATAAAGTATAGTGTGGATCCCATTAATTATAATACAATTGAAAATTTGGTATCAGACTTGTCGAGGTGGATCCTACTTCTTGCCTGTCTATTATAGGTTATAGTTTAATGTGTTAAGAGAACTGATTTGACTTGGATAGACTGATCCAATTAAATACCAACTGTGGACATGATTAATCTGTGACCAACATGAGGGATATATGTCATCATCATATGAAAAAATGAGACAAAATGGGAACATGAGCAGCTGAGGAAGGGAGGGATGCATTGGTGGGGGGAGATAAGTAGGATGTGGGGAGTGTTGCAGTGGGAGCGGGAAACCTGAGTTACAGGAACTTTCTTGCTACTTGAGCTTTCAAAAAAAAAAAAAAAAAAAAAAAAAATCTCAACGGATATTTTGGAAAATACAAAAACCTCACAGGTATTTGTGAACCCAAAGGGAAAGTGAATTATTATTATTTTTTTTTGTTTGGACGAACTCAGGTTGCAAGAAAACAATTGCAATATTAGTTGTAGCAAAAAAATTTTTTTTTTCAAAGAGGAAGGTGGCCGTGAGGGGAGAAGAGAGAAGATCTTCAGTTGTCAATGAGCCTTCTTCATCTAAACTAGAACAAACCCCTCCACAACCGAACCTCATACTAGAGGATTGTTGAAAGATCAGTTGAGGTACTCTCATGATCATCATTGGCGAAGGCCGAGAAGTTGAAAGACAATACTAGAGTCCACTTATCCACCTAATTACCTATATGTCATTGGTGAAGGTTGGGGGGTGTTGCAATCAAGGGGGATAGGGGCGGAGAAGGGAGAGATATGTGAGGGATGTTGGAACAAAAAAAAAAAAAAGATCTACAATGATAACAAAATATGCACAGAATAATAACTATGAAACAAATCAAACTAAACTACAAAAGCATACATCAATTTTAATGTTAAAAATCCTTTCAAAACAAAAGAAAACAAAAAAAAAGAGACTTAGTCTAAGTAAAATTTCTATTATAATAATAATGGGTTACAAGATTTCCATCTAAGCAATATAGATCAAAACATCAAGAACAAAACTATTATTGGATTACAACGTTTAACAATAGTAGAAAACTCTTACATCGAAACCCAACATGACAAATACGAAAGAGATCATAATACATTCCCTTATTTTATTTGATAAAGAGACTACTGTCACGCTGCAATCCCCATTGAAACATTTTAAAATCCTTCTTATTTCACACACAAGAACGATAATTGAAAAGAACCAAACTCTCTCTCAAGATTGAAAAGGAAAAAGTTGTCTGTGAAATCGATTACAAAAACCAAAGAAAAGAGGGTTTAGTATACTTCTTTATTTTCTAGTTCATAGAACACCTTTATATATAAGGTTGGTGACTAGAGGCCCAAGTGGCTTGAGGCCAAAGACATGGGCTGACTTGATCAACAGGTTAGTTTTAAAAAAATTTCATTGCTACATAGGTTAACACTTAACAGTCACGAGAATGAAATCCCAAGGACAGATTTGAAAATTCCCACTTAATGACAGTTTTTTCACCATACCCTTGAGATTTCATTATCTGATTGATACTTGACTGCAACCCAGTTGGCAGCCAAGTTTCTTTCGATAGGAGGGATTGAACTAGTCAATAGACAAGAGAAGAATAGGGTTTTTTTTTATATTTAAAACCGATTCAGACTGGGCCAAACCAGACCGATTCTAGTCAAAGTCTTTCACTATGGCTGACAAAGACTTTCTCAACTCCATTTTCCAAATTTCTCTTAAAAATCATAGCCATTCCCATTTCTTTAGCAGTTTCCATTTTTATTTTTTTGGTAAGATAGGCATTTCCATTGCAATAATGTTCATTTGGAAGTTGCTCCATATAGCATGGCCCCCATGCATCCCTCATTAAGAAATGCAAGGTCGGTAGTAGACAACTACAAGTCATCTGCTCATCTTTCGCTCCCTTGATATTAATGTGATTCTTTCTACCCAAAAAAAAAAAAAAACAGATATTAATGTGATTCTGATTTTGCACTTAGGAAGGAAGAGTGGCGTTAAATTCAAAGTTTCAAATGTCATAGAGTCATAGACCATTACATTCGGCGGTATTCATAAAGAGAACATTGACAAAGACATTCCCTCGCCATTCTAATTGAAGTGAAGACTACTCCGACATCTCACACCCCATCAGCCTCTCGGATTCCCATCAAAATCAAATGATCAAATTAATATACTTTAATAAAGATCGATAAAGAAAGTGTAGATTCCATTCCATCTGAAGACCTCTAGCCTCGTGGCTTGTGCTGGGTTTGTCTTTTTCTCTTGCATAAGTCTCAAGTTTCAAGCACAACTGCACAAGTGTCAGGTCTCGCAAGTGCTTCAAGACCTGATGATCTCCCCATGTTTACTTTGAATTGCGACTTACGAGTTTGAAGTCTCCCTGTTTCATTTTTCAATAGAGATTTCTCAATTTATCACAGATGGGTAAGTCATTCTCTTTTGCTTTTATATGGGCCAAGGATCTTTTTTCTGTAAGCAATGCTGTAGATTAGAGATGAGAAAGGTTTTTGTTTGGACCCCTTCTCTTCCGATTGTTGTTGGGTTTGAATTTGATCAGAAGCTTGGAGCTTCCTCCACGCTGATCTGTTTCTGTCGATTTTTGGGAATTTGGGAATAGGTTTTATCTGTAAAAACTGAAGAGAGGCAGGACAGAAAGGGGTTCTGAGAAGTATGTTGCCTATTGGGGCTTCGGTTTCCGTCGAAGAGGATGATGTGGAATGCTCGTTTGCTATCGAATACAATGGCCCTCCTGTCTCATTTGATCTTCCCCGAGCTGTTCCTATTGACATCAAACGGATTCCAACTGCTGCAGTTGTCGCCTCTGCTGCTTTGGCCGATAACGTGTCCTTGCCGGTTGTTCAGCCACTCGTTGCATCAGATCCTCTTGACAAGAAACTGTCCAAAGAGATAACCCATGGTTCTGTGGCCGACGTTTCACCCACTTCCGTCATTGCATTTGAAACGCGAAGTAGAGATGGCCATGATTTTGGATTGTCGGATGAATTCAGTAGCTCGGGCACTTTAGGGTTCTCAAATGGCCAACACGGTTCTTGTGACTCATCGGATGTTATAGATGGTGGCTCCGGTGTGTTGGGTTTCTCGAATAGCAGGGAACGTTCTTGTGAATTTTCAGGAGGAATAGGGTGTTCAGGCATTTCGGATTTTTCTAACAGCCATGATAACTCGAATGAGTTATCCGGAAGCTCAGGTGCATTGGGATCTTCAAGAAACTGCAAGGAGAGTTTATACTTTGAAGAAGATATAAATCCACCGGAGTGGGGCTCCATTGAGTCCGATCTGAGTCCGCAGATTCCGTCTGAAGACATTTCTTCTTGCAAGGCAGAGGATGCCAATGATGAGCCATCTTGCAATGTTAAAAGAACATCGGTTGTAACATTCGTTGATGCTGAATCAAGTGAAATAGTTGAAGAGGAAGTCAGCTCTAACACAGCAGAAGTCATCCGAGAAAAAATTAGGCCTGAAAGAAAGGGACAGAAAGGGTCGTGTTATCGTTGCTGTAAAGGAAATCGATTCACAGAGAAGGAGGTTTGCATTGTGTGCAACGCAAAGTATTGCAGCAACTGTGTGTTGAGGGCGATGGGGTCGATGCCAGAGGGAAGAAAATGTGTTACTTGCATTGGGTCTCCTATCGATGAGTCAAAGAGAGGGAGCTTGGGTAACTGTTCTCGAATCCTGAAGCGGCTTCTTAGCCAGTTGGAAGTTCAACAGATAATGAATGCTGAGAAATTAAGTGAAGTGAATCAGCTGCAGCCGGAGCTTATTTATGTGAATGGGAAGCCGCTTAGTCAAGAGGAGCTGGTCGTCTTGCAAAGCTGCTCAAACCCACCAAAGAACCTAAAACCGGGACTTTATTGGTATGATAAAGTGTCTGGTCTTTGGGGGAAGGTGAACTATTTTCATCCATAGGATTTCTGTCTGAGTTTCTTTGTTATGTTGAATAATTGCCAAACTTGATGTTGATGAATTCAACAGGAAGGACAGAAGCCATGCAGCTTTATTACTGCTGAGCTAAATGTTGGGGATCTTATCAAGCTAAATGCTAGTAATGGAGACACTGGGATTCGTATAAATAATCGTGAGATTACTAAAGTAGAACTTCGGATGCTTAAGGTTTTGTGTTCTCCGTCTGCTTAAGTTCTGCTGAGATTTGAATTGTCATTGTTTAAACAGTTTATCTTAACGTCATTCTGTTATTGCAGTTTTCAGGAGTACAATGTGCAGGAAAACCACACTTTTGGGTGACTGCGGATGGTTCGTACCAAGAAGAGGGTCAGAAGGATATGAAAGGGCGTATATGGGACAAGGTGCAGTTTGCATTTTATTCACCTTTGTCTTTTTTATGATTCAATTTTCTCGTAGACATTCATTCATTTGGTTTAAATTTAAGCTTTTCCATTTTATTGGGGTGCGTTGGGTTGGGGATTTGTTACTTTTCAGCCCAGGACAAAGCTTTTTTGTGCTTTTCTGTCACTGCCAGTTCCTTGTAAGGCTTCAAATACTCGTCAAGAAGGTGTTAATAATCTGGTGAACGGAGTTGCCCCGGACTACCTTGGGCAAAGTGCACTTCAGAAACTTCTTTTAGCGGGATATAAAGGATCTGGGTCAAGTACCATATTTAAACAGGTAATGTCTATTTTGGTAAACCAACTTTTTCCTTGATGTGCTAAGTTGTATTCTATTTATTTTTGGATTATTTGATGTAATCTGGTGAATGGAGTTGCCCCAGACTACCTTGGTGCATGCTGTAAAGAACAGGGTATGAACTTATTGGTAAGAAAATTATTTTTGAAAGTCACAGGTAATATAATTTCATTTAAATAGAACATTCCAGAAGCCAGAAACAGTGACTTGAAAAACTCAAGAAGAAAACCAAAGGTTCACTTACCTTTGTAATAAGAAAAGAAAAAAAGAAGGAAAAAAAGAAAAAGAAAAACAAAGATCAAAATCACACAGAATACTAATCTTAATGAGAATTTTATCAGAGTAGTGAGGGCATGTTGAATCACTGATGACAACCCAAACTTGGGAAAGAGCTTCAAATCTCCAGGTAAAGTTAGTGGATATGAAGATGTTTTCTTTGCATCTTGCCGTTAGGGTTGGAGCTCTCTCTTCAATCGTCAAATACATGTAATGAGAGTGAGATTGAGATTGCCCAAAATGCTTGAAACGCTAATCCCATACATGCATATCTATGGAGAAGAGAAGAGATATTCTCTGAATCTCTGGGTCACTCTTGACTTTTAGATTTATGTTTCAGTTTGGCATGCCCTCTCACTCCCTCGTCCACTCCTGCTCTCACACTGACCTTTGACAGTTAGATCCTACCTACATTTGAATACATCTTGGGAATATTGATGTTCTGTCAGATAGGTGATTTGGTGGTGACAATCAAGCATTGACTGCAGTTTATTTGGGAAAAAAGACCTTGCAGGGGATTTGTGGACCCAAAAGAAAAGAAAATAGAAAATCTGTCTAGACTCTTGCAGTTTTCTATATTGTTGATTGGTAGCCCACCCCTCGAGAAGGGAAAGATTAGTGTAGGAATCAATACTCCAATCCTGAGTCCTCTTTGAGCCTTGGTCCCATGCATGTGACAATCTGTGTACCAAAACAATTCTTTGCAATAAGTCAATAACATTGTTTTATTATCACTATTTGAAAGAGAGGGAAAAGAGATATGTAGATTAGACTTTAGCAATTGACCCATCTATAATCTAATGCTCGTTCCATGGCCCAGTTGAACATGATGAGCTCATTAAAGCCTTTGCATGCTTGAGGATCCCTTTTGACAAGCCAAAACCATGGATGTCCTCAGGTTGAGTTTTCTAACCTACTGTTTTGACTACACACTTGTTTTTATCACTTCTCTCCATAAGTGATCATCATTCTCCTCTCCGAAAAGTCTCAGCTGCTTCCCAACAAAACCTTACTAGAGACAGCCACAGTAGGACAAGTTTTGAGGTTGTGTTCCTCTTGTAATTGGCTTTCCTGTTCTCCAGATTGAACTTTATAGAGTAGTCTACATCTTTCCAGAGTAATTCTTTAGGATTCTAAATGAAATGATGTATGTAGGCAGGTTGAATTTAGCGCTTCAAATTAGAGTCAGTGTTCCCTTTTTTGAAGGTATCTGACCTTCAACTTGCAATGCCTTACCACATATGATTTTCTTGGTATTTTGGCATTGCAAGTTGCAACATCCCTTCCTCTGCAAATTACATTTTGCATTGCTCAACCAATAATTATATCATTTACCAAACTGAGTCATTGCAATTTTTTTTTTCTTGTTGGTCCATGCTGGGTTCGATAGTTTTGTTTGTTAGCTTTTAGTGCCAGTTTCTAATTATTTAAGGTTAGGTTGTTGTCTTGGCAACAAGGACAGAGCCTTTTTATTTTTTTTGGGCGTGAGGGGGGGGGGGACAAAATCAAGAACAATTCTGAAAATTGAAAATAAGCTAATATCGATGGTACTCATGCTCTTATTTGTGACAGAAGGCAGGAAGAAAAGAAATAGCAAAGGAGAAAATCATTGAATCGATGGTCCTCATGCTCTTATTTATGACAGAAGGCAGGAAGAAAAGAAATAGCATAGGAGAAAATGCCAATACATGATTAAAAGGAAAACCTGGAAAGTAATTTGTCAATTAATGTATTACTTTGATATAAAAGTAATATTTTTTTTTCTTGGTGAATTTTATTAATACTTTTAAAACATATTTTTCTAAAAGTAGTTGTCTTTTAATTGATGAAATCTTAGTCGTTGGATCAGCACTCTCCCGAACATAGCTGTCAAGCCATTGCCTAGGTGATTCCTGACCCTCCACAGATCAGCTCGAAAGTACCCCTTTCTATTATTATAGGGGCGGATGGTAAGGCTAGAACAGGCATAATCGCTTGAACGGCTAGAAGTGGGCCGACTATCTTCCATTATAAATAATATATTTAGAATCTTTTTCTATTTTTTAGGCTTTAGGCGGCGGATCGGTTGAAATAAAGATCGGGCTATTTGGGATCGGCTAGGTGATCGACTTCTTTCTTTCCATCCCCTCCCTCTGATGGCGAAACCGTGATATGTCAGCCAGAAGTGCCTTGGTTGCCTTGGCCTTGTTGGTGTCACCATTTGTCCAGGCTTCCTCTAGCGCCTTCAATCCCACCTAGATGCCGCGAGGCCCGCGACAACTATGATCCCTAATTCCCTGCCTTATTTTGCTGCACAGAAAAATGGCAGCATCTAGGGGCTTGGGACCTATCCCCTTAATCTTTATTAATAATATTGAAATTGAGAAACAAAAGTAGAAAACGAAAAATAAAGTGTTTAGGATATGTGGAAGAATTTATGGTGAGTGTGTGTGACTCTGGGAGACCAGAAGGGATGGAAGAGAGAGAGAGCCTGAGAATGGTTTGGAAGACTAATAGAGGAGGTGGGAGGGAGTGGAGATAGAGAAATAAGGGAAGTGATGTAACTAGAAAATGAGCATGGAAGAGAGAGGGTGAGGAAGGGTAGGAACTATATGGAGGCAAACTGTGCATGTTTGTCGTGTGCATGTTAGTCTTTAGATTTTTATTTTATTTTATTATTATGTTTTTAACTTAACGGTCAGTTATCATTAATGTCCCACATCCCACAGGCCACATCCCGACTATAAAATAGAATATATAGGTGTATTGAACTTAGGTTGGGATGGGGGCAGGTAATATTAAATATATGAATCCCCTTTAGAACCACTTCTGCGTAATTGGCTTTCTTAAATATTTTTTTTTGGGCCCTCCTTCCGTCCCAGGCTGCCCCTGGTTGGCAAGAATTCTTAGCAGAACCAGAAGTTCCACCAGTTGCAGATACAACGTACTGCATTTCTACATTTGTTTCATATGGTACATAACATTTAGAGAAACTATGCCTGGGGTACCTCACATTTGGTATATAATGTTTGAGGCCTTTGCCCATACCACCACTCCACAAGCTCCTCCTCACCACCTCCTTCTCCTTCGTTGGTGCTGGTGCTAGTGCTACCTTTGCATCTCTCCCTCCTCCGCTGCCTCGATTCAATAAAACAATGGACAAGGGGGTTGTGGCCACTTTTGACCCCTCCTGCAGCTGATTTGTCTAGTTGACTATCCTCCGATTCCCGCCTAACAAGGTTCAAATTTAGTAAGTTTGAGATGATTCATTGAGCAACAGATGTCCGGATTGGCTAGGAGGCTTACCGACCTCTCCTCTAACACTGACTTGAACTACGGCCTCAAAATAGATAGCAATGACAAACATATCTCTCCGTGGCAGCTGTGTTAAGTACTCTATGGTTTGGGTCTTTAGCAGGTCTATTGATAGAAATCAATCGTTTATTTC
>NC_056563.1:19084937-19087593 GCF_013358625.1 Macadamia integrifolia | reverse complement strand
CATTCCTTTTTTTCATTTTAGTTATTGACATGCCAAGGGGGTGAAGAGGATTTGAGATACAATAAATTATCTTTGACTAATTCCTCTCCCCTAACCTTTGCTCCCTCCTCGCAGCCCTCCCCTCTCTCTCTTCCCCTCCCCGGATCACCCTCTTCATCCACCATGATTTCTCTCTCTCTTCCCTCCACTCTCTCCCTCCCATGCCCTCTGCTTTTTCCCCGCAACACCTTGTTCCTCCTCCTCCTCCCCTCTCTCTCTCTCTCTCTCTGCATCACCCTCTTCATACCCCGTGATCTCTCTCCCTCCCTTGCCCCTCTTGCACTCCTGCCCTCTGCTCCCTCCCTGAGACACCGTGTTCCTCCTCTCTTTCTTTCTCTCTCAACATCCACCTTGTTTGAAGGATAGGATGAAATGGGATACAATCGTTTTCCATTAATGATAGAGATGAGGAACGGACATACTAACTTCTATGAAACGTGATTTACCCGAAAAATGAAATGTGAGGTACCTCAAATATAATATATCAAAGGTGAGGTAACTCAGGCATAGTTTTTCCAAACATAAGGTACCTTAGATGTAATTTACCCTTTCTTTCATTTTCTTTCTGTTCTAGTCAAACAACCATAGCCTTAAGTTTCTCTACTTCTTTCTGGAATTTTCAGCTAATGAAAACCTAGTTGTTTCCTGCTTTGCCATTATGATGGCCCATCTTTCATACTATTTATATTTTAAAAAGAGTCTACATGTGCTTTTATAGCTTTAGTGTAGAATTTAGTGAGGCAAGTAGACAAAGATCAATGGCGAATAAAGAGATCGTGAAAAAATTGTTACTTACGGTGATGGAAGGATTGTTCCTAATGATGCCTTTTCTAAATTAAAGTTTGGAGGAATCAGTGGTTTGAGTTAATGATGTGCTTATTTCAGGCCAAGATTTTGTACAAGTCGGTCCCTTTCTCAGAGGATGAACGTGAAAATATCAAGCTGATGATCCAGAGCAATGTATACAGATACCTGGCTATACTGCTTGAGGGGCGTGAACATTTTGAGGAAGAAAGTTTGACTGAGATGAGGAAAGAACAATCTTGTGATCAATCTGGTGTCCTAGGTATAAATTGATTCTTACTGTTCTTTGCTTCTGATTTTTGTATTTTTTCTTCACTTGGATTATATATGATATATCTTATTTCATCCACTTTATGTTGAGACGTCTGGTGAAGGACTTGAAATTATGCATGATAATTGTCTAGTGGCTTATTTGTTGAACTAACATTCAATCTTTTGTATGCAATTTTTTTTTTTTTTTTAATTATCATATTAGCATAAAGTGTAGATAGTTCAGAATCCATCTTTATATTGAGTTCTCCGATTTATTCATGACATTTATATATGGTAATTGCATAACAATTATAAAAACCATATAAAAATTGCCAACATTTGACAATATTTTGCATTTATACACCTTATGTACAGAAAATTATTACACCCCAAAAATAATTTAGCTTCTATGGGTTTCAGTTAAAATATTTTTTAAGTTAAACCCCTTTGCTATAACGTAACTTGACCTAGTCGGGCTTAACATGGCTAAAACCAGTATGGACAACATGTTAGAAAAGCAGCCCATAAATATTGAAACCTTAAGTGAACGTTGAGCCCAAGATCAAATCATGTAAAAATATCATTAAAGGATAATGGGCCAAGCCCACAACTCATTAAAGACCCACTTATTATACAAATTTTCAAAAAATATTAAAGGGGAAAAGTGATATTAAACATATGGGTTTCTCTAACCCTATCTAACCTTTCTCTTTTCTTCTTCCAACCTCACTTGCAACTTCTTTGCAGCTTTTATTTATTTATTTAATTATTTTTAAATAATGTAACAAGTGTTCACTGTTTCGTGAACAGTAACACACTGTTCATATACATGCTTTGGTTCCTTTCTTCAATTAAAAAGAAAAAAAAGAAAAAGAAAAACTTCTTGTGGTTACATCGGTTGTGATAGAAATTAATTTAATCACATAACTGCTTAAGTTGAGTGGAAGTAGCTAATGAGGCTATGTTGCTCCCACCCATCTTGGAATCAAAATGACTTGCATATTATGTAAAGTCAGTTTGACTCCAGATGCCATCCCATAACCATTAAGGCTTTATTTTTCATATCATGCGGATGACTGCTTTAATTTTTTCTTAGCATGTGATGTATGCCGATATATCATCTATTGCGTTATTTAAATAGATAAGGGTTCCCTTTTCCCTAAACTTAAAAGCAAGTGTGATATGAAAAACCTTAATTGGTGGGATTTACATGGCCTCCCGTAGTTGGTAGATGTAAGCGTTACATTGATCTACTTATGCAAATGCCAATAGGATAATGCTTGAGTAGTTTTCTGAGACCGTCTTCATTTATCTCATATCTGATAGGTAGAGAACATTGTCAGTGGGATGTGTACTGCGATAGTAGACACTAGCCCATGTTGTCAAGGCATCGCCTTGGCGTCCAGGCATTTTTTTAGGGGTAGGGCAAGGGACGCCATTGTTTACGTAGGAAAGGCGGTCGCCTTTGGTATTAAGCCGTCCAAAAGGCGTCGCCTTTGGGGCCTTGGACGACTTGGTAGGAAAGGCGACCGCCTTGTGGTTTTTTTTTTTTTTTTTTTTT
>NC_056563.1:19081767-19084917 GCF_013358625.1 Macadamia integrifolia | reverse complement strand
TAATTTGTTGCAAACCTTGTTGCTGCGGGCCTCACCAAGTCACATTTTGTGTACTTTCTCATCAATGCCAACACCCAGCTGTGATTGTAGATGAAATTGGCGATCATCTTGGCATCAGAAACCAATGTCTGCACTTTTTTCATTTCACCAATGTCATTGAACATCAAATCAATACAATGGGCTGCACAAGGTATCCAGTATAAGGTGGGATACTTCACCATAAGTAAAGTACCATCCTTTTTGAAATTGGAGGAATTATCAAACACAACCTGTACAACATAATCTGGCCCAACTTCTTGAACAACTTCATCCATTAATTTAAACAAATACATTGAGTCCTTGATATCTAAGGATGCGTTGAAAGACTTATGGAATATTGTTTTCCCATCACAATATATCAAAAAATTGATGATGGACATCCTCATCGGTCCACTCCACCCATCACACATGATGGTCACTCCATATTCAAGCCACTTGTATTTAAACTCTTCAATGTATTCATCCACCTCTTTCACAATAGTATCTAAGTATGGTCCTACAATTTCATGGGGTGTGGGTGACTTCACATTTTCTCCACATGTCTGAATCTCCTTGACCATTTCCTTGAAGTACGGATCTTTAGCTTTGTGAGGTGGAATCATAGAACTGTGGAACCACCAAGAGATTGCTTTCCCAATTTTCTTACTCAATGTTTTTGGTTGGAAAGCCTCTTCAATCCTTTGCTGCCCTTCATCATGATGTTTATATGGTGCATCTCTCATATCTCTAATTTCTGGGCTTCTTTTCCCCTTACTTTTACCACTGGAGGTAAATTTGTCAAACATGCCCTTCACAGTGCCTCCAATATCTACACTTGGACGACTTCTAGAGCCAGAACCTTGTTCATAAATCATTGGGCCACCACGCCTAGGTCCTACAGATTGACTTCTTCTCAGTTGTTCTGCTATCCATTGTTTTTCTTTTGCTTCCTCCCTTGAAATATGCATCGCTCGTGCAAGTTGTTGATCTTCATCCTCTACCTCCATATCAGATCCTTCATAATCCTCATGATCCCTTAGATTCTCAGCCAATCTATCATCTTCTTCAACAGCTTTCTTTGCTTTATCTCTACTTCCCCTTAAGTGCTTCCTCATTGCTTTGCTTATTTCATCTGAGCACTTGTTACATTTGGCAACATTAGAAAATCCTCCAACCAAATGTTGTTTATGTCTGGTAATTCCACCTCCTAGGTCGACAGTATCACAGTAATTGCATTTTGTACACAACCTATTGCCTTGTACTTTCTCGGCTGTAGCCCATCCAATATCCTTAGTCCGTTCTTTAGGCGCCATCTTCCTACAAAGATACATAATGAATCTTAATATGCATATTTATTGATTTAGTATTTAGTACATAATAGCATTTTTTTAGAAACTAAAAGGAGATGCATCAAAAAAAAAAAAAGATTTTTTTATATTTTTCCAAATTTACATAAACTTGAAATGCACACTTTTTTTGGAAAAAATTGTGCATCTAATTTTACATCATGGTCATTGGCCAAGTATATATATTTTTTAAACTAAAATGAACTGAATTTTATAAAAAAAAAATTGTATTTTTTTAGTATTTTTCTTATTTTTTAATTAATTTTTGAAATAAAAAAATAAAAAATACAAACTATTTAGAAAAATTAAATTGTTTTTATAGAAGTTGTAGATCAAATGTTTTTAAAGAACATATAAAAAATCAACAAGGTGTGGACCAATAAATTTGAGTAGATCTAAGAAATAAAATAAAAATTGAAACCCTCACTTTTTTGGGGAAAAATGTGGGTTTCATTTGAAATCATGTATTTAGTAATTATAAGTTATGACATTATTTTTAAGAGTTGAATGAACTAAATTTTCTAAAAAAATTTTTTTTTGGGGATTTTTAAAAAAAATTAATTTCGGAATAAAAAAATTAAAAATATTTTTTTTTTGAGAAAAATAAAAAATTTTCATGGAAGTTGTAGAACACTTGTTTTTACATAACATATAAAAAATTTAAACATTTTTAACCATTGAGCATGAGTAGATCTAAGAAATTTGAAAAAAAATGATTTCATGATTTCATGTAATAATGATGCACAAAATGTGATTCTAAGTATGATGAACCTTAGATTTGAAAAAAAACTTGAAAATCTAAGGTTAAAGTTGAAAAAAGTGAGTAAAGATTCAAGAACTTACTATTCAAATGTTTCAACTTTCAAGTTCAAGCCTTCAAGGTTCTTCTTGGATTATGTTTTTCTCCTTCTTTGAACCATTCACTTCCACAATGTTTCTTTCAATCTACCATTTGAGTCTCCAAAAAGGTGTGTGAATCAAAGGGGAAGAAAGAAGAGAAATATAGAAAACTGTTGGTGGGAGTTTGAAGTGTTTGTTTCAAACAACAAAAGGCACATTCACACTTAAGTAGCCGTATCGTACCGATACGGTACGATATGGCTCGATACATTCGATACGTACCGATACTCGGGAATTTTCATATTTTTAAAAGTTCGTATCGCAGAGTATCGTACGTATCGGTACCGATACGGTACGGCACGATACGATACGTACGATACGTCGATACACAAAAGAGGGCCCAAAATTTTCCATAGCGTATCGGTATGTATCGTGCCGATGCCTACCAATACGGATACGTATTGGCCGATATGGCATGATACGCACCGATACTTAAAACCATGGTTGTGAGGGGAAATACAACATGAAAGTGGTTATAATTTAAAACCCTCCACTGTTTCTCTCTCCCGATGAAGTCTCTCTGCGATTAACTTCTCTACGCCTCTAAACCTAAGAACTTGCATTGGATTCATTGATTCAACTGACCGATTGAGATTGAAGTTGGACTTGGCTGAAATCCATCGTTCCCTCCTCTGTTTCGACTTCAGGTATGTTTGTAATATATTTTTTTTTCCCTCCCTCCTACTTCGTCTTCTGCTTCTTCGTTTGTGAGTTGCGACTATTTTTTTTTCCCTCTTCTTCCTCTGCTTCTTCTTCGTCTACGAATTTTTTTTTTCTTTTTTCCCTCTTCTTCCTCTGCTTCTTCTTTGTCTACGACTTTGTTTTTTTTCTTCTTCCTCTCTTCTTCCTCTGCTTCTTCTTTGTCTGCGACTGTTTTTTTTTTTTT
>NC_056563.1:19034010-19079228 GCF_013358625.1 Macadamia integrifolia | reverse complement strand
TTTGTTTTGATATTCATAAAATTATTTTCATTCAGGCGATTTTAACAGTATTCACGCACTTAAAAATAAGTTTGACTGAAGCATTACTTTGTCATTGCAACTCAGATTTAAGTAATCTTAGACTTGTTAGAAAGCTGGTTTTATATTATAACTAATACAAAAAGTCTCATGTAAAAATAAAATCATTTGACCAGTCAAATTTATTATAGAATTAGAGCATTTTTCTAAATGTTGATTTTTTATAACTTAATATGACTTAATGTTAATTTTTTATGATTTGATGTGGCTAAATGTTGATTTTTAATGACTTGATGTGGCTTAATCTTGATTTTTTATGATACAAGGTATATATAACTTACTAAATAATGCTAGAAAATTAAAAAAATAAAAAATAACACTTGTTCGCCTAGTTCGCCTTAAGGCGGGCGCCTTCTCGCCTAAGCGCTTAGACAACCCTCCACCGCCTTGGTTCGCCTTGGCGCTGTGACAACTATGCTTGGCGCCTTATTTGCCTTAAGGCGAGCGCCTTCTCGCCTAAGCACTTAGACAGCCCTCCAACGCCTTGGTTCGCCTTGGCCCCGTGACAAACTATAGCCCATGATGCTATGATTCACTTCGAGACAGAAGGGTATACACTTGACTTGAGTGTATGTTAGCTGATTGGAATGGACATGACATTCAAGTGGCCAAAAATATTGGAAATTTGGAAGTCTTCGAGACGGACAGAATAGTCCACTCAACCAACATGTATATGATGAACTCCGATAGGCTAAGTTATGTGCATAAGGGTTGAGATGTTCCAATTACACCTCATAGCTAAAGGGAAGCTTAAAGTGTGGGTAATCGTTGTATTTAGACCTGCCCCTTTTTTTCAATGATAATTATGCTAATATTTTTTTTCTTGTACATCATGTAGATATTCAATATGTCAAGCCAAATGAACTATGCTACCTTCATCAAAGACCATATCTTGACTGGACCTAACTATGCTAATTGGAGGAGGAACATTAAATTGCTCCTAACTGTAGAATGTCTAATGTCTGTCATAGAAGACGAAGAACCTTCTGCAGTTAGGAGCAATTTAATGTAGTAGGGAGGCTCTGATACCATTGAAGGTGTGGAAACGATTTGGATCGTTCCACTGGTAGGGTCAGACATTCTAACAACCATTAATGGAGGGGTGTAGATGGTTACCTTAGTTTCGTTATGACGAAACCTCCAAGTGGACTTAGCCCTTCAATCGTGAAGTTCACCTCCCACAATAGCGTATTGGCTCTCCGTTCAGTTCCCGTAGTGACGGAGTGAAATCCCTTCTTTAAGAGAAGATGAAGTAGAAATTTCCTCTTTTGGTTTTTGTATTTCACTCAGAGAGGGAGAGACTGAGAGAGTGAGAGTGAGCGTTCTCTTATGGTAAGAGAGTCCCACCTCCTTTATCCCCATTAAAGAGATTTATTCTTATCTTAGGGTGGGGTGGATAGTTACCATAACTGCTCGAACTCTCTAGTTACTAGGTTTACGTAACCACCATAGTTTTTAAGGCGCTGGTAAGGCGACGCCTTAGGGACGCCTTGGCGCTGATGCGGTCTAGAGATGATAAGGCAATGCTCCGCCTTTTGTGAAGTGGCGCCTTATAAGTTTTTTTTTTTTTTTTAACACATTTTAAAATTACTTGATGAAGATTCCAAATATAAATTTTTTATTGGTAGGTGTATGGTTTTGTTAATACTTGAGATGTATGGAATCAGCTTTACTCCATCAAAAATAACCAAAACAAACAAAACAAAAACACGATTCACAAACAGGGTTTGGATTTTGTCAAGGGTTTTAAGAAAGGGCTTTGAAAAGGAATCAAAGAACAAAGAAGAACCATTGATCTAGGCCACCATTTTGCTCCGGCAGCGGTGAGCTTCATTCTTCTTTGACGGGAGTAGAAATATAGTGGATGACCTTAGGACTTAGGCACTCATTTTGGCATCATAGAGGTAAGTATAATAAATGCTTATATTTTTTATGTCTTCTTTTCTTTATATTTATAATTTTGTTTCATAATTATGTATTTATATTATATGATTGATGATTGATGAAGATGAACTTAGGGCCCGTTTGATAACATTTCTGCCGTTTCTGTTTCAAGAAACGGCAGAAACATAAATTTCCGTTTCTAGAAACAGAAACGGAATTGAAGGTGTTTGATAAGTCATGTTTTTAGAAGTCGATAGTAACCAATGAAAAAATAGCCACAAGTCGTTTCTAGAAACGGCGAAACAAGTTCAACAAGTTGAACTTGTTTCGCCTGGGTCGTTTCTTGAACCATAAATAAGTAAAAATTTCTACTTCTATTTCTGAAAATAAGTGAAACGAAACAGTTTTATCAAACGCTTTTTACTCCGTTTCTGCTGTTTCTGGAAACAGAAACAGCAGAAACGCGTTTTTTGAAACGTTATCAAACGGGCCCTTAGTTTATTCACTTTATTGATTTGTTTTCTTGGTGAATATCTTCCATTGGTATGAATATGAACATTTAATATTTATTTAGCATATGAGTAATATGATTCAACTAGGATTTGAACCAAATAGATTGGTTTTATAAAAAAATTACACACGAACGCTTTAGTCGATAAGGCGACGCTTTATGCCTGCCTTATCGCTAAGGCGCTCTGAAAGACCCTCAAACGCCTCCGTCGCCTTACCGCCTTAAAAACTATGGTAACCACTTAAAAGTGGGTGAGGATCAAATCCCTACAATTTTGCACATGAGAGTTTAAAAACATGGTGGGCCCACTTATTTTGGTGGACACGTTATCACCAACAATTGCAGATTTTTGTGTCTCAGGACTAGGAAGCCTTTGACTATCTGCCTAATTTTAGTCATGTGGATGGTTGATCTGGCTATCAGGCATAATTGTTTTTGTATCTTATAGCATATTCAGTTAAACAGTTACTGTGTTTACTTGTTATTGCATACAGTTATATTTAAGCCTCATTTTCATGCACTTCCTGCAAAAATTGTAGAAGTAATGCAGAATTCTAGCAAGAAGAGAAGATGGGGTTGTTGCTTTGGATTTAGTTGAATTTACTGAATCTATGGTTCAAGTTTGGTTTAAGTTAGGCTTAATTTTAGTGCCCAATGGGTTATATAGGCCACATGCTTAGTATTTTTGAGTTGTCTATTGTAATGGGCCAACTCTAGGAGTTACTATTTTTGGCTCTCTTTTTTTTGTAGTAGTTGGTAGATTTCTTTTCTAGAAGAGTTAATAATTTTTGAGTTGCTTGTTAGTCAAAGTCTCGCCTAAACATGGAGAGTGACTAAATATGCATTACAACAACATGCATTACAACAACAACAACAACAACTCAGTCTTATCCCAACTAAATAGGGTCGGCTACATGGATCCTTACCCTCCATTCAGCTCTGCTCGAGGTCATACTTGGTACAAGGCATAAGCTATGCATGTATTTCCTTACCACTTCTCCTATAGTCATTTTAGATCTACCACTGGTTCTTTTAGCTCCTTCAATTTGAATCAAATCATTCCTTTGTATTGGAGCATCGAAAGGCCTTCGTTGAACATGGTCATGCCACCTCAAATGACTTTCTCGTAGCTTATCGTGTATCAGAGCTACTCCCAAATAAATTCTAATATGATCATTCCTTACTTTATCCTTCCTAGTTTTTCAACACATCCATCTCAACATTCTCATCCAACTACGTTGAATTTATGTATATGATGTTTCTTAACTCCCAACATTCCACACATACAACTTAGCCAGTTGTATGACTGTCTTGTAAAATTTCCTTTCTAGTTTTATAGGAATACGTCGATCACACAACACTCCGGACACGCCTCTCCACTTCATCCATCCTATTTTGATTTTTTTGTGAAACATTATCCTCTATATCACCTTCTTTATTTATGGTCGATCTCAGTTACCTAAAGTTATATGTGCTCAGATTGTTTAAAGATATTTATAGTTTCTTGCCCTTTTGCTTTTCCTACAAAGTTTCTTTACTTCATTTCTGGCCCATTTATTCCTTATTAGATCCTCCACATTCTTAGTCCTTTGCATGTCTTAAAACTAGTTTTCATAGTCTTAGTTGCTGCTTGAACCTTATCATCCCACCACCAAGTCTCCCTAGAGGAGTGATGTTTTCCTTTCGATTTGCCTAGGACATCTTTAGCAACCTTCTTAATACAAGCAATGATCTCGTTCCACATCTATTAGTGTCACCATTTGGGTCCCATTTTTCTTATTTGACCATTTTATCAATAAATGATTTCAATGCATCTCCTTTCTCCACCTTTTTATCCTAGGGCAAATAAGCTCACCTTTCTTATGATTCGGCATAACAAGACACATATCCGTGACCACTAATTTATGTTGTGTGGTTAGGTTCTCTCTTGGTATAACCCTACAGTCCTTACATAACAACCTACCGGACCTTCTAGTTAGAAAGAAATCTATTTGACTACTATGATGCCCACTTTTGAAGGTAATTAAATGCTCCTCTCTCTTTTCAAAGTATGTGTTTACAATGGGTAAATCATAAGCCACTGCATAATCTAAAATTGAAATCCCTTCCTCAGTGCTCTCTCGAAAACCATATCTTCTATATACATCTTCATAGCATCTATGATCTCTCCCAACATGTTCATTCAGATCATCCCCTATAATAATATTTTTTCCTTGACTGAATAATATAGAGCTAGGATTCAAACAACCTATCCCCAGAGAGGATCACAATTATAGCCCAAAACAGGGTACTAGTTTAAGACTTGGCAACAATATATGTAACGCCCCCCAAAACCACCCTAGGAGTAAGGGCAGTCACTCAGAACCACAGGATCGAAAATGCTTTAGATAGTGAACCAAACATTTAACGGTACTCTCTTAATTCCAATTAATCTTCATCACTGTCACAAATATACACAGTGGAAGACTTAAACCATTAATTATTATCCATTTCAAAGCTCTAAAACCAAACGTGCTGGTGGCACCACAACTAAAATAAAGTAAATGTCAAACGTAAAAACATCCGTTTTAAGATCTCAAGTAATCACCTATTGTATCTACATCAAATTCATTACTCAAAGATTACATTGTTCCAACTCAAAATGTTCGATTTAATGATCACATAACCAAAGTTCAAACCTGAATTTCTTCTCCAATCTGTGGGTCACAACTATCAACAATCTCAGTGCACTCCTCTCACTAACAAGGTTCTTGCTCAACATAAGCTGAAATGTTAGAAAGGGGTAAAAGCTTGGGAAAGCTTAGTAAGTGAAAGGGAAACATAATCATATATAAAGCATGCAAAAGAAAAAAAAAAGAACCAAATAGCCTTTGTGTCAACATTAAAATTGCGTGAATACTTGAAAATAACACATTTGAAACTATCATGCCATGCTAATTAAAGTCACAAATCATGTAGTAAAAATACTAAAAACTTATGATCTCTATTCATTTCTATTTGAAGTCAGCTCAAAGTGAACTACCAATAACATAAAGAACGCAAAGGGAAGGAGTCAGTGGCTTTGGCTCACGTAGTCTGGTACAAGGCTCCTGTGGAAGAGAAAACCTTGCCCTTATGTAGTGGTCTGCCTCATCATCTTCCTACTCTGACCCAACCCGATCGGCCCAATGAGCTAGAAGTCAATGGGAGACTCACGTAGTTCGGTACAAGGTTCCTATGGAGGGGAAACACTTGCCTTATGTAGCGGTCCACCTCATAAACCCTTTGTTCTATACTCACCCCAGCACTCAATCCCTGCTTTTAAGGGTAGTAATCTAAGGGTAACAATTCATCTAAATATCACCATGAAAAACACCTAGTGTCATACACCACAAAACATCCATGCGTCGGCTCATAATAAAAAAATTTATGTTCCAAAAGGACCAAAACATTCTCACCATTTAAATTACATTATTTCATAAAACAATAAATAAAAAGTAAGTTTATATAAAATAATACTTAAGAGGTTCTGTTAGTTCCATTCACTTTGTCATCGCCTAAAATAATGATTGTCAACTTTCAAGATAAATCAAAGACCACCTGAGCTTGCTGGATAATCTCCTTCTCCTTCACAATCAATATGCACAAGTAACACAGTATGAAACTTGTATCTGCAAGCTTCATGTAACTCTCGAAATTATCGAACCTTGATTCTCATAAATCTGATTTTCTGAACTCCTCTTTCACAATTGATAGAAGCAAGTAATGCAGCCTGGATTTACTGAAACCTGAATATCCTGATCTGACCTACTTCGGTTTACTACTACACCTCCAATAAAACTTTCAGAATACGAAAGCAGCAGCCACGGAGTGTCTTCTTCAAATCTCCATTGAAAGCACAGTAATGAAATCTGAGAAGAGGGATACAGTTGATCAGAAATTGTCTATCCTCCTTATCCTTCTATCGAACTCTCTCTCTCCTTCTTCCTCTCTCACTCAGCCGACCCCTTTTCTTAATCCTTACTTTCTTAAAACTCTCTATCAAGAGCTGTACTTGCATATGGATGGTAATTTTCTTAGTTTCTTTCCCACTTTCTCTCAAACTCTCTCTTATCTCTTTCTTTCTTTCTCTTGATTTCCTTCTCCTTTTTCTCCCCTCCTTCTTTTCCTATCTTTTCTCAATTTCTTTTTTCCTTCTCTGGCTCTCTCACTCCTCTTATATTCTCCCTCTCGGGTACACTCCAAGATGATGTACATGTATATGGGAGGGAGAGTCTCACTTCTTCTTCTATTTTAAATCCTTTTCTTTTCTTTTCTCTTATTTATTTGCTTCTAACTATCCAGCCCTTTCTTGGCTTTCCTATTTTCTCTCAAACTCAAAACCGTCCAGCTTTCCTCCTATTCTTTCCTATTCCTTCTCTACTTCCTTTCCTTTTCTCTTCTCCTATGTACTTTATTTTCTCATCTTACTCATGTACAACCCTCTCTTTCTCTTTAACTCCTATTTTATTTCTTCCTTCTCTCTCATGCATGGCCCTCTCCTTTATCTCCTAGTTTTTCTCTAACTATATCTCTCTTAGGTAGTTAACAAATGGGGCCCACAACCCAAATTAAAATGAAAGAATAGCAATCTGCTTCAACACACACAGTGAGACTTGAACCTTGGACCCTCTTAATCAACTAGAGTCTCAACCACTAAGCTAGATGCTCACTTGTTTACTAAGTCCACAATACAAACAAGCATTACACATCGACCAATCGATAGATGGATAATCTCAATTCAAATTCCAGTGACCACGGATCAAAATTTAAGATCCTCCATCAGCTGCCGGCACAGTATCTGCTGCACTGTATTTTGGGCTCGGGTATTACAGTATGTGAACTTCTAAGGAACTACAGGTAACAATGGATTAAAATCACCCTTATACCCCCTAATAAGACCCAACAATGACATGGTATAACTCCAACAAAAAGAGATACTAAATGCAGGAATATAACCCTTATCGCAGGCAGAACTCAGGTCCAAGAAACCTGAAAACAAACCATTATCAAGAAGCACAGAAACAGTGGATGAATAGGGGATGAGATCGCTATCGAAGCAGCCTTCAAAATTTCAGACCAAGTTGATGGTCCAATTCTGAGATAAATCGACTCTTGAATTAGGGTTCAAATTGGGAGATTTCTGGTATTGACCAAACCAAAATTCAGAACAGCCTCATTGTGCCATCGAGTGGAGGTTCTAAGAGGGGATTTGATCCTCAAAAGATGGGCAAATTCTGATGGCTAACTTGGAAGATCTGATACCTTAAAGGTTTCAGCAAGAAAACCTTCAAGAAGATGAACCGTAGGTGGGGTGATTGCTTCCCTCAGTCAGCACAATAACCAGCAACACTTGGACTCTTCAATGGAGGGTTCAAAGTGCAAAACAGCAGCTCTAACAAGGCTTCGATGGATTCCAGATGGCCAAGGAATAAAGCTCAAACTGGGGGATCGGTTGGAGACGAGAAAGGAGGAAGAAGGATAAGGACTATCTATCTCAGTCTAGGGTATCTTTCCCAAAGGTCTTTCATTTCACTTTCTATCAGATTCTCTTTGCACAAAGCAATCAAAATTTTCATTCAATAAATCATGGGGGCAAGGATTAAAGTATCGGTATCGGTCGGCCAAAATTAAGATACGTATCGGAGGGTATCGTATCGTATTGGAGATACGCTAAGATACGCTAAAGATACGCACATAAATGGATAGGAAACACTTTTTTATACACATTTGCATAAAAAAATAGTTAAAAAAAGTTATATATAACATGTATTATGCATAAACAGTAAATTGAGAGTATCGCACTAAGAATCCAAGGTTTGTAATTGTCCCATAAATGTAAAATCCTTGTTCCCAACCTTGATTTTCACTTTAGTTAGAGAGAAAAATGGTTGGCAGCAACTTTGGAACACAAACACCTCAAAAAATTATGTTTTTCTAAAAAATTACCCATTTTGGCCATTTTATGATCGTATCGGTACGTATCGGTGTGTATCGGTCGATACATATCGATACGCACCGATATGTACCGATACATACCGATACGTACGGATACATATCGAAACGTATATTTCACTTCAATTTTGAATTTTTCATAGAGTATCGGTACGTATCGGTGCGTATCGGTGGTGTATCGGTGGGTATCGGTGTGTATCGTAGGATACATATCGATACATAAGGGTTTTAAAATTTTCATGATACGTATCGGTATGTATCGTGCCAATGCCTACCGATACGGATACGTATCGGCCGATACGGCACGATACGCACCGATACTTAAAACCATGCATGGGGGTGACTCTAAGGTTTCCCTAGTTCTAGCTTTTTCGTTGCCCAAATGGTTTGTTGATTGTTGTATGCAACCAATTGGTCGAAGGTTCAAGGCTTGTGAGGATGCCCTAGTACATATAACATTAAACATAAATTAGAAAGTACATAAAAAGGAAAGAAACTATAAGCTTCTTATAAGGAATATTGAGGCTTATTCCCTAAGCTATAGTCAAACATAGTCGCGACTAAGTAAATAAAAGATTGAAATAAGAGGGAAACAATGAATGAAATAAAAAAGGAAACAACTTAACAAAAAATATAGCTTGCAGCCCAAGCTATCCAAACCCCACAATTTGGCTTTGAGTGAACCACAACACCCAGCCCGCATGGGCTGGCCCAGCCTTGGCTGTTTGGCTTAGGCCCATGGGTCTGGCCACTTAAAGTGGCATATGGGCCAGTCCCTCATTGACTCTTGCGGCTATACTTGAGGCCCAAGAATCAATCCAGATCACTAAAACCTTGCACTAAATATGTATTTCATGCTTTAAAATTTATAAATACAAGAATGGCCAATGATATTGTCTATTGGGGGGGGGTGTTCTCTATGGTGATGCATACTACTGTGGTGAATCAGCAGCAACCCTAGGTGGTGAAGCCTCCTGTATGACTTGGTGCTGAAGCCAGGTCGTATCCCCCTTTCCCCTTTCTTGTCTCCCTCTTGTTCTCAGTGCCAGCAAGCTACAAGGTGCGTGTGTTGATGTCTAACAAGGTAAACTGAACCTGTCTTCTTGTGAGTTCGATTCCATCTTCCTTTTGTCCATATTCTTGGGAGATCTACCCATTTTACTTTCTGTTTTCCTTAAGTTTCTATTTTCTGTCCACCGTCGTCATTCATCATCCAAGTGTTGGTATCCTATGATATTTAGCCACAAGTAGCAGCAGATTAAGGCCAGCCTTTGACCAGTTTTACAGCCTCATCAGTGGGATGGTTCTTTAGTTATTGATCGTTCTCCTCTATTTCTGCCCGATTGTTCTCTAAATCTGGGTCACTGTGATTTTGTCCTATGGATTAGTTTCCCAAATCTGTCCTAACAAGTTAGTGGAATGCATTGCTGGGAGATGGAGTGGTTAGCACCTGTGGATCTGTAGATTGGGCCGGTTTTGGGCCTAGTGGTTTGGGCCATGAGCCGAACCTGTACAATGTGGATCAGTCTGGCCATGGGATGATGCTTCGCATGGCCCAGGCAGACCTGATGTGTGACCTGCTTCAGTATTGTAGAAGGTAAGGATTTTGTGAGCTGTCCAATGTCAATAAAGATGGAGCTGACCTATTTGATGTGCATTTTTGGCCTTTGGTTTCTAGGAAAACCATTGAGAGGGCTGATTTTTTGGTTTAGTGAGTACCAATATTTTATATTCAATCTGAACAAAATGGAGATCAGAGTGGCGTTGGCTGATGGTCCAGGCTTGACCAATGTGCAACCCTACTTTAGCATTTGCTACAATGGCTGTGTAAGCTGTCCAGTGACATCAATAAACAAATCTGGGAGACACCCATTCAGAAAAATAGCAAATATTGGGTTCGCTTTGATGCTGGGTCAGGCATTGGGTGGGCATAAAAATTTGGCTTGTTTTCTGTTGCAGGTTTNGTACTTTATTTTCTCATCTTACTCATGTACAACCCTCTCTTTCTCTTTAACTCCTATTTTATTTCTTCCTTCTCTCTCATGCATGGCCCTCTCCTTTATCTCCTAGTTTTTCTCGAACTATATCTCTCTTAGGTAGTTAACAAATGGGGCCCACAACCCAAATTAAAATGAAAGAATAGCAATCTGCTTCAACACACACAGTGAGACTTGAACCTTGGACCCTCTTAATCAACTAGAGTCTCAACCACTAAGCTAGTTGCTCACTTGTTTACTAAGTCCACAATACAAACAAGCATTACACATCGACCAATCGATAGATGGATAATCTCAATTCAAATTCCAGTGACCACGAATCAAAATTTAAGATCCTCCATCAGCCGCCGGCACAGTATCTGCTGCACTGTATTTTGGGCTCGGGTATTACAGTATGTGAACTTCTAAGGAACTACAGGTAACAATGGATTAAAATCACCCTTATACCCCCTAATAAGACCCAACAATGACATGGTATAACTCCAACAAAAAGAGATACTAAATGCAGGAATATAACCCTTATCGCAGGCAGAACTCGGGTCCAAGAAACCTGAAAACAAACCATTATCAAGAAGCACAGAAACAGTGGATGAATAGGGGATGAGATCGCTATCGAAGCAGCCTTCAAAATCTCAGACCTAGTTGATGGTCCAATTCTGAGATAAATCGACTCTTGAATTAGGGTTCAAATTGGGAGATTTCTGGTATTGACCAAACCAAAATTCAGAACACCCTCATTGTGCCATCGAGTGGAGGTTCTAAGAGGGGATTTGATCCTCAAAAGATGGCCAAATTCTGATGGCTAACTTGGAAGATCTGATACCTTGAAGGTTTCAGCAAGAAAACCTTCAAGAAGATGAACCGTAGGTGGGGTGATTGCTTCCCTCAGTCAGCACAATAACCAGCAACACTTGGACTCTTCAATGGAGGGTTCAAAGTGCAAAACAGCAGCTCTAACAAGGCTTCGATGGATTCCAGATGGCCAAGGAATAAAGCTTAAACTGGGGGATCGGTTGGAGACGAGAAAGGAGGAAGAAGGATAAGGACTATCTCAGTCTAGGGTATCTTTCCCAAAGGTCTTTCATTTCACTTTCTATCAGATTCTCTTTGCACAAAGCAATCAAAATTTTCATTCAATAAATCATGGGGGTGACTCTAAGGTTTCCCTAGTTCTAGCTTTTTCGTTGCCCAAATGGTTTGTTGATTGTTGTATGCAACCAATTGGTCAAAGGTTCAAGGCTTGTGAGGAGGCCCTAGTACATATAACATTAAACATAAATTAGAAAGTACATAAAAAGGAAAGAAACTATAAGCTTCTTATAAGGAATATTGAGGCTTATTCCCTAAGCTATAGTCAAACATAGTCTCGACTAAGTAAATAAAAGATTGAAATAAGAGGGAAACAATGAATGAAATAAAAAAGGAAACAACTTAACAAAAAATATAGCTTGCAGCCCAAGCTATCCAAACCACACAATTTGGCTTTGAGTGAACCACAACACCCAGCCCGCATGGGCTGGCCCAGCCTTGGCTGTTTGGCTTAGGCCCATGGGTCTGGCCACTTAAAGTGGCTTATGGGCCAGTCCCTCATTGACTCTTGCGGCTATACTTGAGGCCCAAGAATCAATCCAGATCACTAAAACCTTGCACTAAATATGTATTTCATGCTTTAAAATTTATAAATACAAGAATGGCCAATGATATTGTCTATTGGGGGGGGGGTGTTCTCTATGGTGATGCATACTACTGTGGTGAATCAGCAGCAACCCTAGGTGGTGAAGCCTCCCGTATGACTTGGTGCTGAAGCCAGGTCGTATCCCCCTTTCCCCTTTCTTGTCTCCCTCTTGTTCTCAGTGTCAGCAAGCTACAAGGTGCGTGTGTTGATGTCTAACAAGGTAAACTGAACCTGTCTTCTTGTGAGTTCGATTCCATCTTCCTTTTGTCCATATTCTTGGGAGATCTACCCATTTTACTTTCTGTTTTCCTTAAGTTTCTATTTTCTGTCCACCGTCGTCATTCATCATCCAAGTGTTGGTATCCTATGATATTTAGCCACAAGTAGCAGCAGGTTAAGGCCAGCCTTTGACCAGTTTTACAGCCTCATCAGTGGGATGGTTCTTTAGTTATTGATCGTTCTCCTCTATTTCTGCCCGATTGTTCTCTAAATCTGGGTCACTGTGATTTTGTCCTATGGATTAGTTTCCCAAATCTGTCCTAACAAGTTAGTGGAATGCATTGCTGGGAGATGGAGTGGTTAGCACCTGTGGATCTGTAGATTGGGCCGGTTTTGGGCCTAGTGGTTTGGGCCATGAGCCGAACCTGTACAATGTGGATCAGTCTGGCCATGGGATGACTTGGGTGCTTCGCATGGCCCAGGCAGACCTGATGTGTGACCTGCTTCAGTATTGTAGAAGGTAAGGATTTTGTGAGCTGTCCAATGTCAATAAAGATGGAGCTGACCTATTTGATGTGCATTTTTGGCCTTTGGTTTCTAGGAAAACCATTGAGAGGGCTGATTTTTTGGTTTAGTGAGTACCAATATTTTATATTCAATCTGAACAAAATGGAGATCAGAGTGGCGTCGGCTGATGGTCCAGGCTTGACCAATGTGCAACCCTACTTTAGCATTTGCTACAATGGCTGTGTAAGCTGTCCAGTGACATCAATAAACAAATCTGGGAGACACCCATTCAGAAAAATAGCAAATATTGGGTTCGCTTTGATGCTGGGTCAGGCATTGGGTGGGCATAAAAATTTGGCTTGTTTTCTGTTGCAGGTTTCTGTATAGTCTGTATGTTCATAATTCAATAGAATTTTATTTCATTATTGGTTAGGGGAGGAAGGACATTGTGATGTTATGACATAAACCAAGCTTAGTACTTTTGACTGATGAAATCTGTTTGACGAATGGTAACCCTGGCTTCTACTTGAATGATCTCCTTGACAAAAGATATAAGTCCTATAGGATGTCCAACACATTTACTTAGAGAGTTAATAGATGATTAGTATTCTGTGTGACAGTCATTGTGTTGGACAGCTGAACACTGATTTTTTTGCACGTAACTTTACACTCCATCTTGGTTCCACCGGTAGCTTCCAAGACTTATCTTTAGGTATTGGAAATTCACTGTAGTTTATGGAATACTTTTTGCTAATTGATCCTGAAATTACAGTTCTTTGGATTATGAGTTATTTTTTCCGGGTTTGGAGATGTACATCCAGCATGAACCTGTAGGAATCAAATCTTAATTATAAAGGAAATGACGTGTCTGATAGAAAAATCTATTACTACAGGTAATGCCAGTGGAAGTGATGATAAAACCATCTATTCCATTGGCCCAAGGTTGAAGGCATTCTCAGATTGGCTTCTCAAAGTTATGGTGTCAGGTAATTTGGAAGCCATTTTCCCAGCGGCTACTAGAGAATATGCTCCATTAGTTGAGGAGTTGTGGAAGGATGAAGCAATTCAGGCCACATTCAGACGGAGAAGTGAACTACGAATGCTACCTGCTGGTGCTAGTTATTTCTTAGAGCAGGTAAGATCATGCTTTATGGTTCTTGTTTGCTGGCATTTAACTTCATACATCCAGGAAGTGTTAGGGAATCTGATAATTATTCATGTTTCTTATGATCATAGATTTTGAATTTTTTGGGAGTGTCAAGTTAAAAAATGTGGGCTTGGGTACTGATATACTATAGTAGAGGAACATAACTCTTAGTAGATGTTCCTTACCGCACCAGATAGATTTTTACCTTTCTCATTGATTGCATTTAACAATCATATGTACTAAGTGGTATAAATGTCACTTCTACTCTAAATTACATTGGTTGAGAAACTAAACATGATAAAATTTCTCTCTTCACTGTGTTGGATCTTCTATCCTTGTGGCTTTAGGAATGCCTTTGGCTTTCATTCTGCTCGCTGTATAAGTCCATGCTTTGATCTTAAGCTTCCTTGATATAAATTGGTAAAAATGGTTTGACCCTATATAAGTCCATGTGCTTTGTGAATTACTTTGAACTAAATTAGAATTACTTGATATTTGTCGTATTCACATGTGATGTATGGTGCCTTTGATTAGCTTAAAATGTGGATCATTTTGAAAATGATTGAAATATTATTGCGTCAATATGTGGTGTGTTGGCACCGGCCTTAGTAGCCTGATATACAATTGGTCAGTCTCTTCTGTTACTATGTAAGTCCATTGTTTTGGCTTTAGGTATCATTGAACTTGCTGTCCTATAACGTTGATGCCTATATAAGTTTAGTTTTTTGCACCAATATATAAATATATATATATATATATATAAGTGGAAAATTTCCTTTCTTTGTATAAGTCCACTTGCGGCATTAGCGATCTAATGCTTAATTGGTTAATCTTTGATTGCTATGTAAGTCCATCTTCGGTCTTGAAGTTCTCATTTCAGTGGAGTTCTTCTTGTAAGACCATTTCTTTTGGCCTTAGACATTTATTTTGAGAATGGAATTGATGTGATGTCTATATAAGTCTATGGGTGGTAGTAGGAATATGTTTTCAAGAGGTATTATGTGGTATATGTATTATTCCTACATAAGCCCAGTTTTGGCGATAGAAGTAATGAAATTTTAACTGGCCATGACAAGCATTTCTATAAGCCCATCTGTGTGGCCTTTGAGTTGCTTTTTCTTAAATAGGTTTAAATTATTTGTACAATTATACTCATTGTAAAACCATTGTGTTGAGCATATTTTGATTTTAATTGGTGTACTCCCTTGTTCCTAAGGGGGGAGAGAATTATGATTGAAAAATCTATATTTGGCATATATTTGTGCGGACGACCCAATTTTATTAGGATATAATAGGTGATGGAAAATCTGTATGCATATTCTCAGGGGATAAATTTTCTGTAAATATGTCTCATGTTTGTGTATGCTATATTTTCTCTTAAAGAATGGACCCTTTGTACCGTGGGGGTACAAAGGGCACATGAGAAGGTTAGTGGCATCACTTAGGGCCCGTTTGATAACGTTTCAAGAAACGTGTTTTTGCCGTTTATATGTCCAGAAACGGCAGAAACGGAACAAAAAACGTTTGATAAAACTGTTTCGTTTCACTTGTTTTCAAAAATAGAAATTGAAATTTCTACCTATTTATAGTTCAAGAAACGACCCAGGCGAAATAATTTCTACTTGTTTCTCCGTTTCTAGAAACGACTCTTGGCCATTCTTTCGTTGGTTGCTATTGACTTCCAGAAACATGACTTATCAAACACCTTCAATTCCGTTTTTGTTTCTAGAAACGAAAATTTATATTTCTGCCATTTCTTGAAACAGAAACTGTAGAAACGTTATCAAACGTGCCCTTATATGCCACCCTTGAGCCTCACGATATTGCACCCTTGCCTTAGTGCTAGATATAATTTTATTTTGTTTCCTATTTCCTCTAGTTCCTTGTTAGGATAGTTTCCTAATTACTATTTCCTTTTTCGCATTGTAATTGATTGATTATAAATAAGCTAGGTGTGGGAGACTGTAGTTCACGATTCTGTGAACTAGCGGTCTTGGTTCTCTTCTTCTCATCTTCTTCTTCTTCCTCTCTCTCTCTCTCTCTTGGTGATTGCTAGTTATTAGTCGAAGGTACTGTTACATTTTCCTTTGTCAAGACCGAAGGTGGAAAAATGTGCTTAAATGGCGTAGATGTCTACATACATTTTTTCTCGTGCAACCATTGATGCGGATCCGGATTCCAAGGACTGAAATCGGATCGCTTAGGGCCCACAAGGATGACTAAACATCTCAATTTAATGATAGAGGGGCAATATTGTAAATTCAGAAACAACCATGTACATTACTGATATTATTATAACAAGTGACAGGGATTACAGAAATAAGAAAATTAAAGGAGGGGAGTGTTCTGTAATTGATAAAGTAGGGAGGAACTAATAGAACGCTCTTTTAGTACAAAGGGTTTATTTGTAAAGTTGAGTTACTGTCCTTATTTGTAAAGGGTTCTTCTTCTTCTTCACGATAGGACACAAAACGGTAACCCAAGGTCTACCTTCAAAGGAAGGAACTCCCTCACCACAGAGTTGCTGGATCTGCAAGTTTAGGACAAGGATCGAGACCTCAAGCCCTATTGGATGCACGTGACAACCAGCAGTGATAGACTCCACCAGCAGGATCTAATTTGTTCTGCAACTCAGTCCATCGCAGGTACAGAACCAGATCTGAACTTCTGGTCAGAGCCTCTGGTATAGACCAAACTTGGTCTTGGATCTGTGTATGGTGAGTCATTTCTATTGTAGGAATGAGTCCCAAAAATCTTGAACTGGCCTGGTGGGTATTTGTAGAGATCGAGCCCCTTGTTTGGGACTGCAACTACCGCCAGAAACAGGGCAGCAGCTAGGTGTAACAAACAGAAATAAAGACAAGAAGGAAGAAGTTGGAGTTGAAGAGGAAAGGGAAGGGAATAACAGAAAAGAGAATTTCAGAGAGGGAGAACAAGAGAATCGCAGCTCACAGCAGCCATGGTTTTACCTAAAACATTCATTCAATTTCAATCAATTCTTCAAAAACTTCAAATCTATCAGTTACTAGTGTATTACATGGCTTATAAAAGAAAACCAAAGCAATAAAATTGGAAGTTCACTAAAATGGAAACTAAACTAATTGGCAACTGAAAATAAAAATTCAATCTAAATAAAATACTTCCAAACTAATTTCTAACTGAAAAAATGAAAGTAAATCAAAACAGATTTCTAAACCAAAAAAGATTCCTTCCATCGCCCAACTGCATCAACCATGCAATGTCCCCGCTTCTGCCAGCCATTATGCAATACTAATTGGTAGACTGTTGCAACAAAAAGCATAATGATTATTGACATTTACGCATCAAATATGGCTCCTAAACAACAACCAGAGATTATCCTAAAACTGTTTCCTTCAATAGTCTCACTCTTCTTTTGGTTATATCAATCTGACAAACTGACTAGTTGCTTTTTGATTCTGGGTTTTAATATTCAAATCTGGTCATCTATATGCTGTTTGTATCATTATAGATCAGTTTGACAGTTCTGATTATCTGTTCCTGCAATATTTTCTTAGATCTTGCACATAGCTTGAGATAAGAAATATGGGAGTAAACCATATTCTGAGTTTTGATTTTGAAGATTTTATATTGATTCGTAGGCCTGGTATTCCTTAGAGTTCAACCAGAATATCAGGTTGTGTCCTCTACTTTGAGTTATCTTAATTTCTCTAAATTGCCTAATTCTGATCCTATCTGTCTTAAAGATCCTGGACTGTTAGTGTGGTTTCAGTATCTCTGATTGCTTCTAGATTCGTTTATAGAACTCTGAACCACATCAAGTGGTCCCTCAATTTCTATTTTTTCTGAGAGTAAACTAGTGTTGGTAAGTTGATCCTTCTTGTGTGGTTGATTGGTTGAAAGTAGCTTGGAAAATGGGTGAATGTGGTGACGTGCTCCCAATTGGCTACCGGCTTGGCTACTACCGATGTTGGAATGATCCAAAAATAGGATTCTGAACCTTCTGAGTTTCATTAGCATGCCAATGCTTCTCATGCATTTGTTTGCGTATCTCCACATTTGTAATTCTGAGCATGTGAGCATACTATTGTAACACTGTTATAGGCTATGAAGTCTTTACTTTTCTATTCTGCAGGTTGTTGAGATCTCTAGGACCGACTACGAACCTTCCAATATGGACATCCTATATGCTGAGGGAATCACTTCATCAAATGGGCTTGCATCCATGGACTTCTCATTCCCCCAGTTGGCATATGATGGCATCCGTGACACTGCTGATGAGCGTGATCCCTTGCTGAGGTTGGTGCCCATTTTTCATGCTCTGTTTGTTGTGCATAAATACATGTGGTTTGACTGACCTAGAGCAAAAAAATTTCTGATTAGATGGACTACTATCAAGAAATTTTTTGTTTTAAATGGATAGGGATAAAGAATGACAAGTGCTCCATTTTTAGGGTCTTCCTGTGAAACTACTTTAGGATGAGATCCTTAAATGTGACCCATCAAATGTTTTTGCCCTACCCCCACATACCACAGGTGGATTGTACTTTGTATAGTTGGTGGATGAAACCACCTTCTAGGTGATGTCCTAAGACTGAAATGTGTGGATATTGTAGACACACAGAGGTCACCTGTATCCTCTTGTTTTGGAAATTCAATTCAGATTGGATGGTGAAAATAACTGCTAAACAGTGTCTCCTGCCTTATCAGGAGTCTTTTCAAATGTTGCCCTGTGCCAGTCATAAATTTGGATGATACCATCATTGCTTCTTCAAGCTGATGTCCTGAGACTGAAATGGTGAGGAAGTTTAGAGAGTGCACTTGTTTTCTCTTGCTTTTGAAATCCGATTTGATTGGATTGGAAAATAACACCTCATTTTAATGCTACTACTACTAGCTCATTTAGATCCTTCAATCTGAATCAAATCACTCATCCTCCGTAGTGGAGTATCCAAAGGCCTCTGTTGAATATGACCTCAAATGATTTACTCATAGCTTATCATGTATCGGAACAACTCCTAAACCAGTTCTAATATGATCATTCCTTACTTTATCCTTCCTAGTTTCCACTCATTCGTCTCAACATTCTCATCTTTGCTACACTGAGTTTATCTACATGATGCTTCTTAACTGCCCAACATTTCACCGTACATCATACACACCTCTTTACTTCATCCATCCTATTTTAATTCTTTGTGAAATATCTTCTATTTCACTTTCATTATTATGATTGAGCGCAGATAATACTTAAACAATTATTTTGCAGACCTTTCTCTCATCAATTTTCATCATCTAATTATCCGTCCTCATGTAAGTAAACTTACACACCAGATACTCCGTCTTCGTTCTTCTCATCTTTAAACCGTTTGATTCCAGGGTTGATCACCTTAACTCCAACTTGGCATTAATCCCTGCTTTTGTCTCATCCGCTAAAACAATATCATTAACAAAGAGCTTATACCAATGAACCTCATCTTGGATGTCTCTGGGTTAATTCATCTATGATAAGCGCAAACAAATAGGGGCTTAAAACTGATCCTTGATGTAACCCAATTGTAATTGGGAATTCATTACCTTAAATCCCCATAGTTCTTACACTAGTCACCACACCATCATACATATCTTTGATTATGTCCACTTATTTACATGACACTTCTCTTCTCTAGTATTTGCTAGATCAACTCTCTAGGGATTGTCATTAACATTTTCGAGGTCAATAAAGACCACATGGAGATCCTTCTAATCTCTAAATATTTTCATGAGTCTTGAAAGTATATAGCTTCTGTCATGGATCTTCCTAATATAAAACCAAATTGGTTCTCCATAATAGTAGTTTCTTTTCTCAAGTGGGTTTCAAATTTCAATAACCCTCCCATAATTTCATCGTATGATTCATTAGTTTTATGCCTCCATAATTATTGGAGCTCTGAATATCACCTTTATTTTTGTAAATCGGAACCACAATGTTTCTCTTCCAGTCATTTGACATTTTCCTCATGCTCATAATCTTATTAAAGAGCTTGGTTAGCCAAAATAAACCACATATTCTTAAGCTCTTCCATATTTCTATTGGGACCTCATTTGGGACTTCGGCCTTGCCTACTTTCATCCTTCTTAATGCTTCTTTTGTTTTAGACACCCTGATTTTTTCATATATATATATATATATGCAAAAAGTGGTGTCTTGATGGGTAGTGCAATCTTTCGGGACACTATTATTCGAGGTGTCTCCATTTGGTAGGTTGCAAAAATAAACTTCCCATCTCTCTTTAATGTCTTTATCCCGTATTATTACTTTATCATCTTCACTTTTAATACATCTTACACAATCGAGATCTCTACTCTTCCTTTCCCTCATTTTAGCCATCTTATAGATAGTCTTTCCCCTTTCCTTTGTGCTCAGATTGTTATAAAGATCTTCATATTTCTTCGCTCCTGCTTTTCCCATAATCTTTTTAGCTTCAATTTGGCAAATTTATACCTTTGTAGATCTTCCACATTCTTAGTCCTATGCCATGTCTTAGAACTAACTTTCTTAGTCTTAATGGTTGCTTGAACCTCATCATCCCACCACCAAATCGCCCTAGAGGAATGCTATTTTCCTTTCAATTTGCCTAAGACATCTTTAACAACCTTTTTTAATGCAAGTAGTCATCTTGTTCCACATCATATTAATATCTCCCTTAAAGTCCCAGTTTCCTTGTTTGATCACTTTATCAGTAAATGATTTCAAAGCATTCCTTTTAAGCCCCACCACCTTATCCTAGGGTGAATAAGCTCACATTTTATACGATTCTATGTAGCGAGGCACATATCTATAACTACCAATCTATGTTGTGTGGTGGGGCTCTCCCCTGGTATAAACTTACAATCCTTACATGACAATCTATCGAACCTTATAATTAGGACGAAATCTAGTTGGCTACTATGATGCCCACTTTTGAAGGTAAGTAGATGCACCTCTCTTTCTTCAAAGTATTTACAATAGAGAGATCATAAGCCACAACAAAATCTAAAATTGGGATGCCCATCTCATTCCTCTCTCCAAAACCATATCCTCCTTGTACACCTTCATAGCCTTTACGATCTTTCCCAACATGTCCATTTAGGTCACCCCCTATTATATTCTTTTCTTCTTGAATAAAACCTTGCACTACTTCATCCATATGTTCCCAAAATTGTAATTTACTACTTTCATTCAATCCTACTTGAGGTGCTTAAGTGCTAATTATATCGACAACCTCCTTATCCGACGCAAGCTTGATGGATTTAATCCTTTCTCCGAATCCTTTATCATCCACCACTTGATTCTTTAAATCTTTATCCACTATTATACCCACTCTGTTTCTATTACTTTTATCCCCCTTATAACAAAGTTTAAAGTCCAACTAGCTTTTTTACCCTTCGATCTAGTCTCATGCATATAAGATATGTTAGTCCTCCTCCTCATAATAGCTAACAATTCTAGACTCTTTCCTGTTAAAAATCCATTGTTCCAAGATGCTAATCTAATCCTAAGTTTTTGGACTAGCTTCTTTACCCACACTAGTCCACGGCTTGCATCCAGGCACCAATGTGGCATGTCGCCTACAGGGAACGCCAGTCCACGGCTTGCATCCAGGCACCAATGCGGCGGGTCGCCTACAGGGAACGCCTTAGCTAACATTTTCTCACTATCTATTGAAATAGTAAAACTTAAAATATTAGAATAGGATGTGCCGCTTTATTGGACAGATTAATACCAATTCCTGAGTAAATTTAAGAATGGTGTACTTGATATCATATTTGCCAAACAAAATTTAGGAAGACTGGAAATGTGCTCTATTGGACAGATTAGTACCAATTCCTGAGTAAAATTAAAAAAAATATTACTCAAAATTCAAAATAATTGGACAACATTAATGAGGCAGGTCCTTAACCAGGTGTGGTGCAACAAAAGTACAGGCTTTGTCTGGGTCATCCTGTTACAACACTGCTTGAAAGGAAAGGTTATTAAATCATACGACATTTTTATGAGTTTCAAGATGCAAATGTTGATGTTTGGCATGCGGATGGTCTGGTTGTTAAAACGTATCTCTTGTTAATAACTGATTAATTGTGCTTTCAGGTATCAACTCATTAGATTGCATGCGAAAAGCCTTGGGGAAAACTGCAAGTGGTTGGGGATGTTTGAAGATGTTAGACTGGTCATATTTTCTGTATCCTTAAGTGATTACGACCAATTTTGTGATGATGGGAATGGGCCCACAATAAATAAGATGTTGGCTAGCAGGAGGCTATTTGAGAGCATTGTCACTCATCCTGCTTTCAATCAGATGGACTTTCTTCTGATACTCAACAAGTTTGATCTGCTTGAACAAAAAATCGAGCAGGTCCCTCTTACTGTGTGCGACTGGTTCAATGACTTCAATCCAGTGACCAGCCGCCATCGCTCCAACAATGACAGTATCAACAATAACCCTTCCCAAGCTGAGCAGGCTTTCTACTATATTGCTGTCAAGTTCAAGAAACTGTTCTCTTATCTTACCAGACGTAAGTTGTATGTTTCACTGGTGAATGGGTTGGATTCAGATACTGTTGATCAAGCGCTCCGTTATGCAAGTGAGATTCTGAAGTGGGATGAAGAAAGACCATACTTCAGTGTCAATGAGAACTCGAATTACAGTACGGAAGGAAGCTACACTTCCACTTGATATGTTGAATGGGACTGGCTTGTAAATGCTCCAGCTCTTTGTTTTAAATCACTAATCGGTGCGAGTGTACATATACTGATATACATGATACGTGTAAAGTGAAAAAAAAAGAGGGAATTTTTTCAAGAGCAAGTTCAACATTGCACCCTGAAAATGAATGATTCTTAAGCTATTGTAGTTCTACGTATACTGTCACATTTTGTAAATGTTTAATAGATCTTCGATCCACTTCGGCCTAGTGTCTCAGCTCGGACTCGAAATGAAAGCAAACGACCACTTTCAACAATCCCTACTTGGGGGCTTCTCAGATAACTTACATGTTACACAGGAAGCTCCTATTCTCTTGCAACTAAACATGCATCTGGCGTTTGATGTGAGAGTATTGACCCTTCTCTGTTTTTTTTGCCCAGATGGGTACACTATAGAAAGTGGGGAGGGGGAAGGTAATAGCTAGCAGACTTGAACTTGAGACCTCTTAGTGAATGTGGGCTTAACACACCACAATGTCAACTGCTCTAGGTAGTAGTTCAGTAGGAGACGTTTGCTACTACCTATGCAGTCCAATTCCCTAACAAAAAGGCTTAACAGACGGCACCTTCCTCTAAAGCATTCGAGGACCTAAAACCTCAATAGAATCAGGTCAATAAGAGAGGTTTAAGCAAAGATGCCAAATTCGATGTTTAAGGTAAACAGAAATCAAGCAGGGGAGGATCAAGGTCCGAGGCCATTGTTGTAGATTGTATGAGGTCAAGTCTAGGTTTTGGCACAAGATGCATTAGCACTCGTATTTGGCGAGCGATGAGTGCAGTTGGTTTGAATCAAACCAGGGTTCCAACAATTGATTTTTTTGTTTTCTGTTTTTATTTTTTTTATTTTTTAACCCAAATATTATCTAGGACCCGGGGAGTCCCTAGAATTTTCTTAAAATACGCATTAAAGAGAAAATATACACGCAGGAGAAGGGGTGGGTTGGGGGGGGGAGGACACAACCCAACCTTGCAGAGACAATCTCTCACTCTCACCATACTTAAACAACCCGAGACAATAAAAAATTACAACGAAAAATTGGCAAGCTAGCTTTGCCTTCCTAAATGATACGATTAAGACCATTCAGAAGCATCTCATCCAAATGAAACGTGTTATTATGCAAGTCTTCATAAGCTAAATTATCCAAAAAATTAGCTGCATGATTGCTCTCTCAGTAAATGAGACATGCACTCTGAGACAGTCACAAAGTGAAATCGCCTCCTGAAATCAGTACCAACAACTCCACAGCTGACATGATCTTTGAGAGATAAGTAACAATTAATGATGAGTCGGAATTACTAGGTCTATGAATCCCATGTCTACGCACAAATGGAGACCCTCCCGAAGAGCTCTCATTTCAACCACAAAATTGAAACAAACCCCATAAAATTTGGAAAAAGCTGCCAAAACCTACCCTCTTCCTAATTATGCCTCCACCTCCACTATCCCAAGACTGCCTTTATTTGCACCATCAACATTAAGCTTTAACAGCATTGAAGAGCCTTTTGTCTAATAAGAGGAGGGTTCAAAAGAGAAAAATCTGGGGTTCAAAAGAGAATAATCTGTAAGATGAGGTCATCTCGCATGTAAGGAGTTTTAGTAAACTTCGAAGGGTAGAGGATTTCTGCCACAATTTTACTTTTTCAATAATGGACCCCACCGTGGGGTCCAACAATTTATGGTTAGTTGCTTCCTTGTTGCATGCTACCTCTACGTCATTATGATTAGTCCACATATATTATTCCATGGAGAAACATCTTTGTAAAACAAGGGTAAGACTGCTACATTATGACTCTCCCTACACCCCACAGTGACAGGATCATTGTGCATCATGTACTCTACTTCCTCAGATGGTTTGCTTCGATTTGACTCTTCCACGTTTTTTTCAACAATGCTAAACTACTTTTATCCGAGGTTTAAAGAAAGCAAAGGACAAGGATGAGACGTTACTAAAGTCTAGTGCAAATCAAAGGTTTTGCATAACGTGAACGTTAGCACCAGGTCATGGCTTTGGAGCTCCATCCCTATATTTTTCTGTCTATAAATCTCTTTACTCATTTTTTTTATCCAACCCTCTAACGAAGTAGTGCTTTCTATTTAAGCAGTTAGATTACCTTGTTATGCACAAAAAAATTAAAATCTATAACACAGGAACAGTAGTGCTTCTATTTAAGCATTTAACTTACCATGTTATAAAAAAAAAAAACCCTGACACAATAATTTCAGTGGATGTTATAAATCATTTCAAGTAATATATATATAAATATATTTTCTCATTAAAAAAAAATCAAATAATTCTCTAGCACGCTATAAAAGATTTAACGATGGCAAATGTAACAAGTCCACAAGTTCTAATACCAATAATCACTGACATGTAGCATATAAACTAACACAACGCTTTATCAAAGTTATTGTTCATTTTCTTACCCATCTTAAAGGATAAAAATTTGGGGGAAAAAAAAAACAAAAAAAATCTAAGGGTGGTGTAAGAGTTGTCAACTGTCACAATCTCACATGTACCTTCTCCAATGTATTGGCATAGATGCTCCCAGACATTCGATCCAATTGCTTATTAGATTGATGGCACCTGTTATGGTTCTTTCCAGATAACCAACCAAACATATAGTCTAGTCATTGGAAAGTCCCTTTCAGCACAATCATTTCCTTTTCATGATTGTATATCACAAAGGGCCCAACTAAATGAAAGCTTTGTGTTTTTCTTTTCTTTATGTTTCCTAAACAGCTAGAGATGATTTTACATAATTTACAGATGGTCACCAGAGTGTTTCAAATCATTGTCAAAATTTCTTGGGGCCGACAGAGAAGAGCTCACAAGACTTGAATCTCAATATCCACTCAGCTGTCTAACAAAGTATAACGAATTTGCTCTTGTCCACTTAATAAAATATTTTGAGCGGCCCAACCAGATTTTTGAATTTCTTCCTTCAATAAGTTAACATCAACCTCTGAACATCGCTTACTGTCTTCAACCACATTAAACCACTCCTTGATAACAGATTCTGACATGTAACGAGCTTCAAGAATGTGCTCCCACCTGTTACTGCACTGTAGCAGTGCCTTCCGGATATGGCATGCCTGCAGAACAGCAAAATGACATATATATGATCTAAAACTTTTAGTTGATGAAAAGAAGTAACAACTCCCTAATCATTCCATCCATTAAAATGAACTCATACCAATGTCCAGTGGTAGAGAAAAATGAAAATAACAATATGTAGTCATAGATAGTATGAAGATTTCCACAACCATCGATTCTCATACAAATAGTTCCAATCGACTCTAAGTACCCACTACAAGTGAATAACAGTGCTGCAATTGAATATGAAAGAGGTGCTTATGTCAGGTCAGAAGAAGCTGACCTATTCATCTCTGCCACATGCAGAAGTAGGCAAGTCAGAACACCCCATCTAATGATAATATGGCTCAAATTTCTTCAGCTAAAATCTCGCATGATGATCATATCAATTAATCTCCTGTATCTTCCTGGCAGCAAGAACTAGATGGTTGACTTAAAAAAGTTGTATCGTAATGGTCAGTCCTGGAACCACTGTTACAAGGACTGGCTGATATGGCCCAGTTTGCCCAATCTGGATTCACATCGGATCCTTAAGTCTGATCTATTATACAGAATCCCACCAACCACTGGCAACATCAGGATTTTTCTTCCTGGATTGGTCAAACTTATCCAGATTGTTATTGCAATCTTGGGAATGATCTGGGGTTTGATATTGAACTTCTTAAATCCTTGCCTGGGAACCCTTGGATGTGTGGTAGAGGAAAATAGACACATGACTGTCCAGATTATCGCCCAGAAAGGGGAAACAGTCTATACCATTACAAGTACTCTGATCATCTGTATTAGACCATCAGACAAATCAGACCACTTGAATCGTCACTAACCATGGGACCACCAGGCAGAGCAATTGCCTGAAAAATTTTCAAATGTTTAACCTCATTTCATCCCTAGAGATGCCAATGGGGTGACTTAAACCCAAGAAGGTAAGTGTTTTTGAGTTCTTTCAAAAAATTTAGAAGCGACACTGTTGTGAATTACTGTTAAATTTTATTTTACCTTGTCATATAATTTTCTTTTATAGTTTTATTACAGTAGTTTGACAGGACTGTACAGACAGCTGGACTAGCTGAAGGACCATCAACCGAAAAAGGGGTTTGGGAGCGCAGTCTGATGTCCAATCTATTTTTACAAGTTTCTAATAAGAAGCTAATCTGACTAATGCAAGAACCATAATCTTTACCATCAGCTGGAATTCTAGTAGGATTACAACGTAGTTCCTTTTACCTGCAAAAAACCCATAATAATATCTGTTGTGCCTGCTCCTTCACGTAGACAAAGAAGAATGCCCTGCTGAAATACCAAACAAAAAATATTAAAGGAGAAAATATTGGGCCAATAAGAGCACATAAACCATGCTATATTAAGAGTAAAGCTTTCTCCAGTTTACTAACTTGTCCATTCCTTTTTCTCAAACCTCTGCAGGTCTCCATGCAGATGAAGTAGAAATCTTCACCGCTCAAAGATCGCATTGTCAGCATTGAAATCTTTGGTATTGGGTCCTTCGGATCGACACATCCTATCCTGATTGGCCATTGCCCTCTGCCTGATGCAAAAGCTCACTAATTATTTGTAAGCTCCACTGTATATGTCCTCTCAATTTTCAAGCAACTTATATGGAAGCACTGAAATTTAGCAACGTAGAATGTGCTTGAAAAAGGCCTCACCTTTGCTCCACAGAAAATTCATGCCTTCCTCCTTACTAACCTCTGGTGGTGAAGGAACAAATCCCAGCTGAATCCATGTATCCAGAATAATCTCGAGCCTATCCTGAACAAGAAATCCAATTTGAGGGACTGGGGTTAGAAATTAATGTAAAACTAGAATCACTGATCCTAATCCTAGGAAGGATCTGAAATTCTGGCTGAATAGAGAAGATGTCCTCCACTAGGCTTGGTTCTAGCTCTCAAACACTCTCTCACAGCAAACAAATAAAAGAAAAATAAGAAAAGAAAAAGAGAATTCGATGGAGGGTTGAGAAGGGGGAAGAAGAAGGTTAGGTTTTGGGCATCTCACCCCTCAAGTTTGGGCATCTCACCCAACTGCATCCTACAACATCACAGCATAAGCCATCTTTTTTTGATCAACTCAAATCTGTCTTCTCATTAAAATTGATGGGCTATAAATAGCCTTACATTGCTTGGACACAAAGACATAATAAAAAAGGAAACCAAAGATAAAAATAAAACCTTCTAATTTAACTTTTAACTTGATAACCAAGTAAGAGTAAATTAGAAACTAACAACTAATGATAAAAAGGAAACTAACCTAAGTTACAAAATAGAAACTTCGTTGAAAATAGAAGCTAATTCAAATTAGCAACTAATGCAAATATAGAAACTACCTCTATTTTCTAATTAGGAAACAAAATAACAAAGGATATAGACTCAAAACAGAACTCTAACTAAACTAATGAATTAAATCCCGTTTTCCTACTTTCTACCCATATTTTAGGCCCATTAAAGTGGCCCATTACAAATAAAACCCATGGGATCAAAGGCCCAACATATACATAACCCAACCCAAGGCTTATTTGCAATAAAATAAGCCCATTAAATGACTTGTCTGCATCAGAAATCACTTGGGGAAAATTCCAGGCAATTGCCTTGTCAGTTCTTAAACTAAAGTATAGCTGTAGTAATGTAGCACCGTACTGCAAAGATGATCCACCAATTCATTAAATGACCTTGTTTTAAGTATGCCAGTGCTAAAAGATACATGTAAGCAACAGAGGTTGCACTTGGTTCATTGAGATCCTGTATCCAGTCTTAATTCTAATTTTTGCTTATTTTTGTTTCTGGACTATGATACAGTCATTGTATAGTCCCAATCCAGAATAGGATGAACCAAAGCCATCTGACAGAGGGGTTTCATGAGGAAACACAATGAATCAATATTGACAGATTACAAAGAGTAACTGGCGTTTACGGTCATACATCTAGAGCATTGGTATGCTAGGCTGCTAGGCCCTGTTCTGATGGTCAGATATTGATGCAGAATTTAGGCACCAAAAGGAAGCAGCAGTGCCAAAGGTAGAAGAAAGAAGAAAAGCCAGCTAGTCTGCGGTTTCAGGAATTCCTAGTCTCTCTAGGAATCCTATTCTCATTGGGAAACCTACTCCTAGTCTACTATGGAGTTCTATTTAAGAAGAGTTCTGTTTCTTTTCCCATTAGACTATGTTTATTTGTCCTAGTTCATGTCGGATTAGGATTTTACAAAGTCCAGTCCTGTTTGGGTTTAGTTATCTTTATTAAGTCAAGTCCTAGAATTAGGAGTTTTGAGTCCATATACAACCAAAGTCTACGTTCTGTTTTTTTGAGTAAGTTCTGGAGTTGTTTTAAGCATTTTGTTGGTCAATAAAGTATCCAGTATGATTACTGGTTGATTTGAGCCATGGAACTAAATCTTGGTTGAAACTGACCGAAATCTCTGAGTTGTCTCGGTTTCGGGCCTGGTTGAAACAAAACCTATGGTTGAAACCCAGCATCAAAACCTTGAAACAAGATCCGGCACATCTCTGTTTTGGGCCTCACTGAAACCAGGTCTGAAACCGAGATCTTGATCCTTGGTTTGAGCTATTTATAGTCATTTTATGAGTCATATTTTGAGAGTCTATATCTATGTAACCAGCCATTTAGGCGTACAAATTTGATAAATAGAAAAATTGGCTTCTCCACTTTTGTTCTGTGAGAACCAGAGCTCTTTTTTCTGCTCTGGTAATTCAGTAAACACCTTGTGGTGAATCCAGGAAGGCATGGTGGTAATTCCAAGCAGTGGGTTTGGCGGGATGCCAACGCTGAGGATTGGGTGGATTTCTGATTCACATTCTTCTTCTATTTTTCTTCTTCCTTTATTAAATCATTTTTTTTGGGGGGGTGGTCTTTGATTTCTAGCTGTCCTAGTCTAAGTCAAACTCTTACAAAACCCTGTCTTTTGCTTATTTCTTAAATCTAAATTTTATAACATTGTTCTGGTTATGTCATTGAATGGTTCCTGTTAACTCTGTTCTAATCCATGAAGTTTCTGCCAACAATTCTTAGGAGTCCTAACTCAAGTTGTTCTCATCTCAGTTTTTGAAATCTGAATTCATAATCTTGTTTTTGATTTCTGTTTAGTCTCAGTTGCTGGTCAATCATCATGTTGCTCATAGCTAAGGGCTATTCTGAGTTTTTTTAGACAAGCAATTCTGGAAATCTGAGCTCGAAAGCTCATCACAACAGGATTCCCTCATATTCCAAAATCTGTCCATACATAGTTGTCAAGACAACAAGGCGACCCAAGGTCTGCAGTATATGACTACATATAATATAACAATGAATATTTTATATAATCATGCCTATGTGCAACATAGAAGCTATATTAATGCAATATGATATAATTATGCTAGTAATGACCTAATATGAAAAAACCAATATATAATAAAAAAATCATAGGATATAATATAAGTATATTCATTAAATGACAAAGCAGTAAACATACAACAACATAAACTCGTGAAGTGTCAACAAAGAGAGCTGTCACCTTGGACCCAAGAAAGGATGTCGCTTCTTTAATAGATAAAGGAATAGATAAAGGTAAGTCTGAACAGTATGGCTATCTTAGTTATGGATCGCAGAGGATATCTGCTCTGTCTGAAAAGCCCAATTTCAAGAAGGCTCATCCCATTTGGGAGAAGAGACCGCTTCCGTATGTTCTTTACCCAAAGACTGGCCCAATGAAGGGGACGCTATCATTGATTTAATGCGAAAGGAAACACTCAATTAATGTGACAAACCAGATGATTCTGTAGTGAGGACATCTAGGCGGCACCTTGACAACTATGTGTCCATCAGAATCTGATCAGGTTGTGCAGGATTGTTCCTCAGCCCATAACTGACCTTCGACCTGACAACTAGACCAACCAGATCTGTTTTAAAGTTGCTTCTTAAATTTCCCTAAGAACTCTATTCCTGCAATTCCGGCTTTCTCTTGGTTTTCAGAAGTCTACTCCTTAGGTGATTTAGAATCCCATCATCAAAACTAATTTCTGTCTGGACAATCCCAACATACTAAGACACAGCTTTTCTTTGGAGGATATGGAGATTTTCCAGTTTAGTTGTCGATATTGCACTGAGAGGTTAGAATTATCTTGGTCTGATGGTAAAAGCTTAGGCCGCCAGCATAATAACGTAGGTCTGAGTCTTAAGAGTGGTAAATTCATGCAAAAAATACAAAAATGGACTTGCATGGGACCATGACCCTTTATGGCCCAATTTCAATCATCAGCAGTAAAGACATTGTTCAAGAGGATCAAGATTCAGGAGTATTTGAGAATAGGGTGTAAGAGTTGGGTGTTCAAGAAAAAGGGTCAGTGTCAATCATAATTCCAACATTTTGCAGGAATAAACTAGAAAGGTTAGTTGAAAGGTCAGGCTAAGGTGATTGAATTTTCCCAACTTTTGAATGCTGCAGGTAGATGAGTGATGGTTTTCTTTGGTTCAGCACAAGGTTCGAAATCTCGTTTTGTTTCGGTGAAATTTCAGCCGAAATGGTGTCATTTTTTTGTTTGTTTCGATTGACTGTTTCGGTGGTCAAATGGCCATATTTTGACATGAAACTTGGTGGATAACTTATTTTAAGGTCAATAAACATGCTTAGAACATAAAAATGCAAAAATATTAGGACATGACATTGTTTTAGAGTTGCACCTTTGTTTGGCAGTAACCATCGAACTGTTCTGAAAATTTTACTTGGTTTTGGAGAAAGAACTTTGAAATAACCTAGAGGGGGGGTGAATAAGATATCCTAGTGAAATTTTAAACCTTTTTTGAATTATGGTTCCCAAAGTGTGATTGCTGAATAAAAATGCGGAATAATAAAATACTCACAATCACACAACACCAAGGTTTATAGTGGTTCGACTCAACTCGAGTCTAGTCCACTCCCTACAAGTTCCACTTGTAAGGTATTCCACTAGTTCTCCCTTTCAGTACAGTAGGTAGGGTAGAAAACCTTTACAGAATCTTGTTTAGGACAAGATTATCCTTACAATCTCTTTCCAGGTAGAGAGGCACCTCTTACAATCCCGTTTCACGGTGGAGAGTCACCCAACTCTTTTAAGGATAAGAGGATCCTTACACAATCCTAATTATAATCTAGGAAAATGTAAAAACAACAAAATTAATCAAGTGGAATAAATTGTTCGAGTTTACTTCGTGCGGTGCATGCAAAAATGAATATGCAAGTATAACTTTGAATGCACCTTTTTGCAGTCTCCCCTAGGTGTGGGCTGATGAGAGAGACTTGGCTGAAGTCTTTTGAGTTCTTGGAGAACGTGTTTGACTTCAATAAAAACATCAATGATAATAGCAGTTAAAACTCACAAATGACTTTGATATGATTGCTTAGAGCTCTCTTAATTGTTAATTATTAAAGTCATTATTGGGGTATTTATATAGGTAGAGGCTAGGCTTAATTAGGGTAATGATATCACCCAATTTGGAAGGAGAATATTTTCTAACGGATAGAAAATTTCTCAATCGGTAGTTGCCGCTTCTTGGCCCAGCCATGAGAAACTAGCTGTTAGACTCATAATATAGCCGTTATATAGCCGTTGGAGTCTTTGGAGGGTCAACCGGCAGTTGCCGCTTCCAACCAGAAGTTGCCGGTTGCTCTCTGTGAACTGTTTAAATCACAGGCAAGTGATCCGGAATTGATCTGGCTAGCCGGTTCAATTTCTGAAAAAATCCAGCAGTTGCCGGTTGACTTCTGTTCGCAGAGTCTGATGGAAAAACCATCATAGAGGTGAAGCGGCAGTTGCCGGTTCCCATCCGACAGTTGCCCGTTGACCTCTGTTTTGTGTTGACTATCTGGCAGTCACACAAGGGGTTTAGAATGCTTTGGGATGATATGTTAAGGATTTCCATGATTAATATGCATGAGTGTGGTGGGTGTGAAGTGTGTGAATTACATCCTAATCTAGGAGTATCCAACTATTCAACTTAACTTCTTCCACATCTTTAATGTCTTCAAATTGATTCTTCCACTTTGTCAATGCCTTTTAGATATCTTCAGAATATCTTTGTGTTCTTCATCTTGAGTTCTTCTAACTCGTCAATCCCGCTTGTATCTTGGGCTTCTTGAAGTGGTCCCTTACATGGTGCTTCCACAATGTGATCCTTTACATGACACTTAGAGAAATAGTTGTTAGAGCTACCACTTGTTGTTATCATCAAAACCTTTATGGAGAGGGATATTCCCAACAAACTTTACCTTTCCTAAGCTTTGAATGTGTAGACTTTGTAGGAATCCAATGGAAGTCAAAATGTGATGATGTGACTACTTAGAGGCTTGTTGGAGACTTGGAGTGTTTTTCCTTCAAAATTTGCAAATGGAACCAAAACCACCAAGACATTCGAGACAGAGTTGAAATTTCGACCGAAATACCGAAATTTCGACCAAGATATGGTATTTATAACACATGGAATGTACTGAGATGATCGAGATACCGAATGATACCGAAATTTTGGCCAAAATACCAAAATTTCGACTGAAATTTTGTACAAATGTTATATCGTATGTAATTTCGTTTCGGAAAAAAAAAAAAAAAGAAATTCGGAAATTCCGAGATTTCGAACCATGGTTCAGCAGGGTTTTATGGATAAAACAACAATCCTCAAGGGTCTAGATGGATTAGTTGGTTCTGGGTGTGGACCATGATTTTTAACAAAGTACCCACTGTTGGTAATGCATTCAATCTAACACCATAGTAGATTTTAGAATTCCGCCCACAAGCAGAATCGTAGGAATTCAAACCAGCAATAGGCGATCTTCGATAACTCCTAAAATAGAACTAAGATCAATCCAAAATTACTACTGAAACTAGGTCTCCCCTAGTACTTCAAACCTCTAAAATTTTATTCCAGTCCAATGGTTGGATATACAGATATGGCAAGTGAATCAAAATAGAAACTACATTACAGAGATAGAAACAAAGCTATAACTTCAGAACCACACAGCAGAACAGCATCAAACAAAGAGTGCATTCTCCGCTCATCATAAAGGACACGATATGTAAGAATCAACTTAAAACAATAACCAGAAGTCACAGTTGATCAACCCAACAGGATAGAAAATAGATATCAGAATTTAGTAACCACCAGCTGTTTCCTATACACTAGGCAGATCAGGCCCCAACTTTGGTCGAAGGCAGGGTAAGAACGTTAACAAGGAAATCCAAAAATTCTCAGCATTCAAAAGGCCAGACATTAAGGCTTTGTACTGTAACGTTCTAAAAAATGGGTTCTGATGTTTTTTTATTTTTTTGGAACAGAAATGGGGTAAAACCTAGATGGGAAGCCCGGGTCAATTTCTTGTTTTTTTGAAATGAACCGGGCACTTATGAGACTTTGGAGTCCTTTTTTTGGAGCATGAGAAACTTGCTTTTCACTTTCAGAATTGATTCTGAGCAAAAGGCACCGAAACATATGTAGCACTTAAGTTACGAAGGGTAAATGGGGAAATTACCATTAAAACATAACAAAAGGTGATGTAGAATCGATGCTGTTGAACCAGGTTGACTCTTCACGCAATCTCAATCGAGATGAACCGGGTCCGATTGCATTTTTGGATTCATTAGGATCTTTAGGATTTTATTTTATTTGGGGATTATCTGCAATCTTTTAATTTAGGTAGTTAATAGTCAATTATGGAGTTACCAGTTTGAGTTTATTTTGTTTATAATTTCCTTAGTTAGAATTTAGGAAGTAATTTGAAGTTGCTAATTTTAGTTTTAGATTTTACTAGGCAAGTTTTAATTTCCAGTTATTATATAAGGGCATGTAATCGAAGTTATTAGACAGATTGAGAAGATGAATTGAGTTTGAGTATTTGTGAAGCCTGTGGGCATGTGTGAGTGATTCCCTTTTCCCGCTTCTTTTTAGTGCGATTTCTCCTTCTCTCCTGCAACTCTGAAACCCCTCTCAAGGATTTCTTCCCTACCCCTACCGGCCCTCCATCAAGTGGTATCAGAGGGGAATATTTTTTTTTATTTTTTTTTCAATGCTGCTGGAACTCTAGAGGGGTTTCAATGCAAAGGGGCAGGCGGTGGGGTAGAGCTGAGGTGATAGGGGAGGGGTTTTGTGTTGTTGCAGAAGATGAAATTTTTTTTTTTGGCTTGCTGTTCTCAGTCTTTGTGGAAACCAGAACTGAGAAGGACAAGGTGGGAAAGAAAAGAGAACAAAGGAGAGGATCTTTTGAAGACTGGCTTAGTTATCAATTGTGGGCCCCATAAGCGATTCAATTCTGACTTTTTGGAACCTGGATCTGAGTCCAACACAAGATTGGTCATGGATTCTTTTGTGTTCAAATTTCGAGTGCGGTTGCCCAATGGAAAGCTTGCTAAATTGTTAATTGATGAGCGACCAAGTTACAATTTTGTCACCAACTCTATAGTGGATATATTGTCAGAGACCGGTCAGATAACTTTTGAGTCGGAGAAAATTGCATTTGTTGAATTTTCTGCTCCTCCTCATTATGATAGTGCTTTTTGTGAAGTGTTTGACTCTCCTCAGCACATCATTAAATTGGGTCGAAACTGGTTGGAACAACGGGACGGTATTCTTGATCGTGACAACAATGTGTGCATCCTCTAACCTTACCACATGAATAAAAAATTTAATCTTCATGGATTGGTTGCGTCAAAGAAAGTGATACCCCCAGTACAACCACAAGATGAATCAGAGGCATCAACACAAGTGGAAGACTGTCCTATTGTGGAACAGGTGATAACCATAGAAAGTGAGAAGATTGTGGATCAAGCAATGAAGGGCATCAATGTAGTGCCACTTGTTCACCTTCATGAATTTGTTCTTCCCCAAAATTTTTCGAACTTGAATGCACCTCCAAAGCTTCACATCATGGATTTTGTTCGCGATGCAGACGGCGAGCAATTCACCCCAGTTCGCTAGTTTTTATTGTTATTATTCTATAAAACTCGTGGACGAGTTTTTCTCAACGTCGGGGGAGTTGATGTAGAATCGATGCTGTTGAACCAGGTTGACCCTTCAGGCAACTCAATCGAGATGAACTGGGTCCGATTGGATTTTTGGATTCATTAGGATCTTTAGGATTTTATTTTATTTTGGGATTATTTGCAATCTTTGAATTTGGGTAGTTAATAATCAATTAGGGAGTTACCAGTTTGAGTTTATTTTGTTTCTAGTTTCCTTAGTTAGAATTTAGGAAGTAATTTGAAGTTGCTAATTTTAGTTTTACATTTTACTAGGCAAGTTTTAATTTTCAGTTATTATATAAGGGCATGTAATCGAAGTTATTAGACAGATTGAGAAGATGAATTGAGTTTGAGTATTTGTGAAGCCTGCAGGCGTGTGTGAGTGATTCACTTTCCCCCTTCTTCTTAGTGCGATTTCTCCCTCTCCCTTGCAACTCTGAGACCCCTCTTAGGGATTTCTTCCCTACCCCTACCGGCCCTCCATCAAAAGGTCTGTTTCAACGGTATTGTAAACCCTAACGCCACTTTGCACTTGGAGAATGTCTAGAGAAGAGAAGAGAAGAGAAGCAGAGCTGAAACGAAGAGTAGAGTTGCCACCATCTTTGATCTGCCGTCCGTCCGCGAGGTGGGATGCGTTCTCTCTCTCTCTCTCCCCCCACTGATTTTGCTTATTTTGCAGGTTTTCTGTTGTTTCAGCGAGTTCGAACCTTCGAGGTTCCTCTGTGCACGAAGGTATGGGCATTATGATTGCATATGCCATGTTTGAACAGAATACGATAGAATAGAAGATAATATAGAGTAGCAGTAGAGAAAGAGGACTTGCAGGATGAGCCAGTGGACTTTCTCAGTTGCAGCAAACTACGGTTGTCCTCTCTTCTTCTCCTTTCTCCTCCTCCTTCAACCCTTATTAACTTCGTGACATGTGGTTAGTCTTTTTAAAACAATCCAGTGCAATCCAATGCCGGCATCAAAAAGTATGACTCAAGAGAATGATCGATCAACCCACCTTTGCGTGGAAACTAATCTTAATCCCAAGGATGATACCCAATTGGTGTGTCGATAACATAGAAGGCTCTGAGGTTTGTCAAAGCAGCCAAGGACCACCCCTACAAGTAGCACCAGATGCATCAAGATTAGTGAATTTGAGGCACTACTCCTTGTGCGGTATCAAGTGTTACAGAACTAATGAGTAAATGGGTCATAGAAGCAAATGCTTTCTCTTTTATCGCAAGGCTATCGGTGAAGAAGCCAGCCCAGATACCATGACCAAACACTAATGGGAATGAGACTACAAATGCTTCAAAATTTTAAGCAACAACATACAGTTGCTATTCTTAGGAGTGAAAAGAAATGATAAATTAATTTCAACCTGAAATTCTCCAATGCCAGGAAAGACTCATCCTTGATTTTGTGGATAGAGGAAGACCCACTTCAATGCCTGTAATAAGTCACATCTCTAACAAATCTGACATGTTCTTTCTAATGCTCTTCATGAAGTCCTTCTAAACTTCTGGAAATGGATACTCTGTTTTGCAACAGGGAAAAATAAATAGCTGATGATGGGGGACCATTGCCATTCATGGTTGAGGATAGGGTCTTGTGCCCTGACCATATTTTGCTGGTAGTCTCCAAGAGAATCCACGTTTTAGTTTTGCCAATTATTATGATGATTGATTGATAATAAGCAGAACACATTCTGTATTGGTTTAGTGAAATCCACCTCAAACCAGTTCTATATTGCCCCTTCATTCTCAGTCTGTCTTAGATGAATAGTATCTATATTTTATCCGCAAGGAGGATATGACCATCATATTAATCGATCGCAAAGAAACATGGCGAAATATTTCATATTTGACGTGACAACCGTGTTGTTGATATGGAACTTGATCATATCAGTTATTCTCATTTATGTTTTATTTTGACTTTAGCTATTTGTGTAATAATGGTTTTCATAACTTAGGAGCTATTAAAAAACCATTGACTATCCTTAGATTTTATTTAAAAATCACAACTTTGACACCCATGGTAAAGATGACATTTTATGTAAATATTGGTTCCTGTTAGAAATGATTATGTTAAATGCAAACCATACAGGTTTCTGTTTCTTCCAGGTTACAAAATCAACTTTTTTTTTTGTTACCATACAACATTTAAGATGCAGAATCACTCCAAAAAAATAGAAATGCAAAAAAGTGTGCCAAGCCCAGAATCATGTTTAAAAAACAGAATCGTTACAGTACAGAGCCTAAGATAACAATACCTCAAAGTTGGAGCAAATAAACACCTAGACAGAGGTGCCGCCATTCAGTATTATGTGCATCAGTTCAGCAGTGACCTCCAGTGGTTAATCCTCAGTTAGAGACACTGGGATTCCATATTATTGCAAACAGCAGCCGAGGATCGACTGAAACAAAGAACTTACCCACCTGGGCTCCAGGAGAATGAAAGAAGATAGAAAATAGAAAGAAAGTGATATGGTTGCGCCTTCCGCCCGAACCTAGGTTAGAATCCCACTACGGTTTCTGCATCCCACAGACAAGATCTGTTTCTCACAGAATAACAGCATAAAGCCTCCAACCAATTGTCCAAATAAAAAACAGCCAAATTAGAAACAACATTCTAGAACATAGTAAATCAGAAACTAACTATTTAATCCCATATAAGACTTAAATCCATTAAATTAGGGCTTAAAGAATTGGCCGATTACAGTAATAAATTAAAAAAATATTAAGCCCATGGCCCATATAATCCATTGAGCCCTCAAATTATGCCAAACTTAAAGCAAACTTGAAACATATATTAAGTTGGACCCCAAAAAGTACCAAACCCAAATCAACAGGCCCATCATCTCTTTCTGGAATTGTGCATCAGTTGGGAACTAATAAAGGTCGTTTATTGTGACTGGATGGATCATATAGTTATAGACCACAGAACTACTTCAACCACTATAAAGATCAGAAAGGAAATAATGGATTGCATAAAAACCAGAGTCAGTAAGTCAGTAACCAGCAGCAGCATACCTGTAATACCAAGTAAAACAAGCGAATTTTCCACAGCAAAAAGTGCTTCACATTTCCTACTGATTTCAAAATTCCAAGTCAAAATAACAAGCATAGACAATCTAATTGGTTATTTAATTACACTAGACAGATCCCACTTCAATTTGGATTGCTGCAAATCTTTCCACGATGATCAGAATAAAAGGATACCAAATGACAATATATGGGTATGAAACAAAACTTATCTGATCTGTATAATGTGTTACTTTAACTAGGAGTCTAGGATACAAACAACCTAGTCACAAATGTAAGTCTCAGGACAATTCAAACCAACCAGTTGTACAACATCTTATGGACTAATTGCAAGCAATACACAGTAATCATGGAGAGACCAACCTTTGTTAGTGTTTGTAGATGGACGTGCTTGAGTCCTTGGTAGATCCCAAAAAGGTCAATGGCAGAGAAAATTGGGTACACAACAAAAGGCAGACCAGCTTGCAATCTTGCACAAGAAGCTAGTTAGGATCTAGATAGCACAGTTCTTAGCCAAGATCAGTAACTAAACATAAAATAAGAATAGAATGATAACATTATTGTCCAAACAGCATAAACTTGAAATTTTATTGGTGGGGGTCTTCTTGGGGCAAATTAGTAGTTATTGCTTCATAAGGCAGTCAAAAAATATGAACAAGAACCTCTTGAAGGGACCGTCTTGGAACCCTAACTGCCCAAGTAAATTTGTGGCTGTTCTTTGACTAAATAGTTACAGGGAGCAACGGGGGAAGTAAATAAGACATTGTCACAATTACTTGTAGAAAATAAAGAATCAGTTATGGATGAATGCACTCTAGTTAGAATAATTTATAGCCATTATATCTGCAAATTATAACCTTCATATAGAATTAAGAAAGAAGTGCCATAGAAATATAGAATATCATTCCAGAGTAGATTTACAATTCCATCACAGAAGATATGGAAGTACACCAAAATTATACATCAATTTTACGATGCAGAGACGAAAAGGAATACCTTTGGTCATTCTTGCATAATGCATTCAAGAGTGCAGCAAGCAGTAATCCGACATTATCAAAGCAAACTGTTTGAATCTGAACCAAATCAAAGATATGTTTAAAATTTAACTACAAATATGTAATGACAGTTAGGAAAACACATGCTTGGTAAATAAGAACAAACCAGTGCTTTCGCAGAAACTTCACTAAGATTATCTGCTATTGCAAAGCTTCGGTGTACTGTAGACTGTTCATGCAGCAACAACAAATGATATTAGATCTCCACAAAAGAAAAATTTTTTTTTTTTCAACCAACAAAAAAGATAGTTGTAAATAAAAAATAAGTTAATCATTCATTAAAAGAATTCAGAGCTCCCAGCTTCCCAACAAAGATGCATTGAAAAGTTTGGGAAAGAAACAATCTATATGCAACATATCGGAAAAGGGAAAGGAAATTTCGATGTAATATATACCAGAGACCTATACGGTCCCTCACCAATAGGGTGGAAGGTGGATTCAGGGCTGAACAGTTATATATATATATATATATATTTTTTTTTTGAATAGCTAATAGAACATTGTTGAAAGAAGTATTGATGATCAATAGACAGAAACTATGAGCAAAAACATCTGTTGGACAGTATGAGTGATGGATGGGACTGGTCAATCTGAGCTCAGAGAAGTTAAGAAGGGAGAACTGGAGGCAAAAGAGGATTCCCACTTTTACAGGATCAAAATTTGGTGTTGCACCTTGTTTGACAAAGAGTTTTCATGAATGACACTTGTATGTTAATACGTAGAGAGACATGTCAAGCATAAGCTTGAGAAAAGTGTTCAAGTGGTAATGATAGATGGGAAAAGCCCAGTGGCCACATTAGCCAATTTCTTAAGTATCAGTTTAGTTACTTTCTATAAGCATTCAAAATAGAGGACACTGTTTTAGCAAGACATACACTTCTGATTGCGACTCTCCCCTTCTTATCTTTCTCAACTTCCCGCATTCATCCAATTTCCCACAAATTCAGTTTAACCTATTCCCTTAGGAACCACAGATTTGAAATGGGGACAATAACAACAAAATTGAAAGAGAATCACATTCTGTAATATTGTATATAAATACTTTCACTTCCTAGGCTGCAGGGGCATCCTCTTCCTATCCCATTACTTTGCCTTGGCATGAGGTATACCCAACAGGATGATTTTTGACGAGGAGGAGGTGGAGATAGACACCCCTGGGCCCTCTGTCCTCCTTCCTGATAGCGCTAACTATGTAAGTATATTTTCCTTTCTTTTCTTCCCTTTTTGTTCTGTTTATTTATTAACCTTCTGTTGATTTGGGGAATTGAGCTTATGTCAATTAGACACCAGCCCCTCTTTATTTATAGTGGAGAAAAGAATGTTCTAGAATATCCAAAATACCCTTAAAGACTAAATCACTCTTAAACCCCAAATTACAACACTCCCCCTCAAGTTGGTGCATACATGTCAAACATGCACAACTTGCTAACAATAGGATGAAATTTTTTTCCACCCAGACTCTTAATGAATATATCAGTTAGCTGAGCTTCAGAGGTCACAAAAGGAATGCAGATAATGCAAATTGGTCAGGTTCTTTAGAGATTAATCATAAATGGACTTCATCAGAGATAATGTAATAAATCCTTGGAAATTGACTCGAAAGTCCACTGACTCCTCAAGAGGCAATTTGCAAGATAATAGATTAATAATCACAGCAAAATGTAAAATAAAATAAAATTTTAAAAGCATAGGAAAATATTAAGAAACTTCTGAAAGTATATATTTCTCGGATGTTGAATCAAAGACCGGATTATCATAACCTGTATTGTAATGAATTTTACCAAGTAACTTTGTTAACATAGTCTCTGATAATAGATTATGTTTTATGAGTTTCTCAAACATAACATGAAAACATAGCATCAACAAAATGGAGTTCCAAGTTGACTCTTCAAGCGTTTATATAGAAGTTCCCTGAGAACAAAAAGGAAAGGATGATGTGCTACCAAATCCAGCAAAGGAAACATAATAGGTGCTACAGGAAGGAAAGGAGCTCAAAATCATAAGGTTTTTTTCTTCCATTGATTCTTTCACACTAGCTTCTGGGGTTTCTCAAGTTTCATTATATGATTAACAATCTCAACCAGCATCACCAGAGTAACTCTTGTGACTTGTCTGACTACAAGAAAATGGTGCAATGACTTGTTCAGGTCTCAAAACATTGAGAAAAATTAAACAACATCATTGTCCGCCAACTAAAGAAACTAATCCCAAGCACTATATTGAAAATAACAGTATCTTAGTCACCCTGAAAGCTTAAGAGACGAGGGCTTACACCAGTTGATAGGAAGCAAGCCAGACTAATTTGTTTAGCAATGTTGGCCACAGTAGCAAGAAGTAGGAAGTACCGCGGGAACACTGGAGTCAGCAATTCAATGCCAATACTCAAGCTGAACAAAATGGATGTTGATAACCTAACCCTCTTCACAAGAGAAAATGACATGTATTAGAAACTAAAAGATCATTCCATTCACATTCCAAAGGAACTATGTTTTGAGCAAGAACATATGTATACCTTCAAATTTGTATCAAATGCAGATGCCATGCTAGCCGTGTAAATGCATCGACTAAGCCGTCCAAGACCATCCTTCAACAGCCAGTTCAGTGCAGCAGCTGATGGAAGGGAACGGGAGTATCCAATACCTATAGCTCGAAACATTGCCTAATATCACCATCCCACATGTTAAAGAACTCCCAAGGATGCTGTCACATTATAGTCTAAATCAAGTGTCCCAAATGATACTAAACTTGTAATAAATTCATTGACGGCACTGTGAGATGGTTGAACAAAAACAAATCATGTCCATGAGTGACAAGTTCCTGTCCCCAAATCATTTCTGGTAAATTTCCACAAGTGTTAAGATTCTTGTTTGCTTGATTTCTGGGTAAGTTTTTCCATTATTTGGTATAATTGCAAATGGTGCTATACCTAGGAATAGATCCAAAATGTTGATTGGAAAGCCATAGGATAATAGTCAAAATAACATGAGAATGATTACAATGCTAGCAGTTCACTGAGCCAGTTTTCTTCTTCAGGCTGTCAAAGTACCAACTTTAGATATCCCAGTATACATCAGTTTGAGGAATCAGAGTCGAATTGAAAAAATTGCCCGATTCTGATTGCCTGATCCTGATTGCAGCCGATTCCTTCAACTTTCTTCTGAATTGCTCATTATTCATGTTTGCTTCATTTTTTGACATTGTTTCTTTCTTTTCGTCAATGAAATATCAGATAATTAATCAAAATTAAGAACCCCAAATTTATCAAATCAAAAACTCCCTCCCCCAACCGCTCCCCCCACCCCCCCCCCAAAAAAAAAAAAAAAAAAAAAAACCTTTGTTTCCTCTTCCTAATTTCAATTTGAAACCATGTCAGTCATTCTCCAATACCGGCCGCAACCTGAAAGAAACAAAATCTGATTTTTTTACCTGAGTAGCCAGAACCTGGAGAGCAGAACTGAAGACTCGATGCAAGAACTTCCACTTCACGTAATCCATGTAATTTTCATGAACTTGCCGAGGAATGAGGAAGTTCCGTACTCCTGAACCACAGAAGTGTAAAATTTTTCGAAACCAATCATCGAATGTGAAACAGTCCAAAGTATCAGCACCGAAAGATACCAATTGTAAATGGGTTCCATCCCAAGAATAACGAGAACTCCGACCAGACTTGCGGATTACTACAGGAAGGCGTTCGACCGTTGCAGGTCCCTCTCCTCTGTCAAAGTCATACCCATACGAAGTCTTCAAGGAATTTGAAGAAATTGATATTCTTCGATTGAGTTCCCGTTGCTGGACTGTAGGGTTGTCGATTATCCACTGAGGTTGAAGCGTTTTCCTATAAAATTGGAATCGAGAGGCATCAGAAGTGATGCAGAACGACGATTGCATGGGAAGAAGATGATTGGAGACAGAAGTTCAAATTGGCGATTGAACGTTTGCAGATTAACGTCTCACAGTACACATAAATCCTTAAACCCTAACAAAAGGAGTATGAGAAGATAAAGAACAGAAACAAAAGCTTCTATTCCGCCAAAAAGTGTTCTTGTCCCTCCGATTTGACTTCGCCTCACCGATGTGATTGCTTTAAACTGAAGCCGTTAAATGGGTAACCCGCGCGTTATAGTGACGCGCCCTCGGAGTTTTTTGGCGGGAGCTCCATAGCACGTGCACTAAACGAGGGCAAATTCGACTTTTAATTTAAGAACGGCTAGATATAAAGGGGTTTGCCAGTTTGGGAGAGTGACGACATTACTACGTTATACAATCTTTCACCTCGGAGGGCTCTATTTACTCTGCGGTTCCGATCGCTGAGGCGACGTAGCACGGTAGCGGGACTTCGAAGTGGTAGTTGATCTTCTTCATCTTCTCAATTTTTGCTTTTCTTTTCCAAACTTAATCTTATACATCATCTTCTTCGTTACTGTTATTATTGGAATCCCAAATTGGAATTGTTGGACCACGAAATCTTTCGGATTTTCCTCTTTATTTCACTTTTCAATGGTGGGGTTTAGGGTTCGGTTCTTTGTATCTTTCTGAAATTTATGGAGAGAAAGGAGAGAGAATTGGGGCGTTATTTTCACCACCCACCAACCTTAATCCGTCTTCTCTTCTGGTGTCTGAGAGATTTCTCTAAGGAGTATTTTCTTTTGTGATTTCCCCCTTTGTTCCAGGTCTAGCAGTTTATTTTTTATTTTCTTATTATGTAAAAGATAGAGCATCTTTTTTATTTATCGTCTCCTGCTTATCTGTAAAGCTGTGTGCACCAAGATGTATCTCTAGGTTTTGTTGTAAGAAACTTGCTGGATTTTTATAGAGTACTATTCTTGAGCTCTTCCGGAAGAATTTTCTTTTTCTTTTTCTTTTTTTTTTTCTTAGGGGGGGGGGAGTGGTGTGAATCCATGGTACGGGTTGACCTCAAATGCATGTATATTATCTGTGATGGTTCTTTTAGTGTTATTTGGTTGCTATTTGCTGTTCTATAGAATGGAAACACTATTGTGTTACCTTGGTAATAGAACGTGTTTTTTAGTGCTTGTATTGTTTTGATTTGCTGATTGGGTTAACATGCATATTATGAATGATAAGTTTTGGATGTTAGATGGCTACTTCTCAAACATAATCTGATGACAGGAAAACAATTATTGGGCACAAGCTGAGAATGGAAAGTTATTGGACTCTAGTATTTAAAAGAAAAAATAGGGCTGCTCCTGGAGTTTGCATTGGAACAAGTTCAGGATAGGGATGAACCGACATAAGCTTTAACAAGAATTGCTGGGAAAACATAATAACAGACCAATTCAAGGAGCGAGACAAAATATGAGTAAGGCCATTTCAAAAAAAAAAAAAAAAAAAAAAA
>NC_056563.1:19022263-19028715 GCF_013358625.1 Macadamia integrifolia | reverse complement strand
CTAGCTGAGGCTTTGCCAGAACTTGTTATAAATGAAATTGATACATGAACTTTTTAGGATAACTATTGCTTCCAAGTTCAGCCCCCCCCCCCCCCCCCCCTTTCTCTCCCTCTTCCAACCCTCTCTTTGCAATGGTTCTCCAATTGTCATAGAAGGAAAAGACTACTGTTCCCTTAATGCAATACTAGGTCGTGAAACCCTGCTTTGGGATCGCTGTGGTCCCACAAGAATTCTAGATAATCCAAATCAAGAGTTTGGTGGCAAAACTGTAAATATGGTGAACAGTTTGGGGCCCCTTCTGGGACTAGAAACAAAATCAGGACTCAATTGGAAACAATTCTTTTAAATAAGGGAAACTCTAGAAACTTCTATGAAGAGAGGATAAAACAGGAACAAATTAAGTGATAAGGGCTTTGGTATACTTAACATCGATTCTGGTCTATCTTGTAAATAAGAGGACTTTATGTCTTCTTCTTGCTCTCATTGGAGACTTAAGAGTCGAGGGACGGTAGTCTCAGAAATAGAAGTCTCAATCGGAATCTCTCTCTTTGACTCCAAGTTCTATGCAATTCTAGGATTGACTGTGGTGGTATGCAGGTTTTCCCTATATGTAAAACTACATGCCTTTTCTTAAATGGGGAACTTGTTTCAGGTTGTTTTGTGACATGGAATCTGCATATTTGCTATTTATTTTTCTTTGGTAACATAAATGGACCAGAGTGACAAATTTAATCTCAGAATATACAAATTTCCTTTACCGTTGAACATTTATTGACACTAATCACATTGTTCTGGTTTGCAGCTATTGGTGGAGCTACAGGACAGATGCTTGAGCAAAATGCACAGGCATTTAATAAAATTTCTGTCAATCTAGCAGCTTATCAGGTAGAAACAACTTTCTTTATCTCTCTCTCTCTCTTTTAATAATTATTCTTTACACCTTATTAGGTAGAAGGGGCTGTCTTTATTTTCATCCCACCCCACCCCCCGAAAAAAGAGAAAACGAGGGTAGGAATATTTACTCTTCAAAAAGGGGAAACTTGCCTTTGCTTCTTACATTGAATTTATGGTGAAGTTTTTAATATCATATATATATATATTTTTTGTTCCAATGGTGAAACCTTAATTTAGGTTTTTGGTTCTTTCCTTAATAATGGAATTATTTATGAAGGTTGCTATCAGTTTTGCCTAGTTAGCTCCAAAAACTTGGAGACTTCATTTACCAGATTGCATATGGAATTCAAAACCTGTCCACATGGGAAGTGAGGAAAAGCTTCCATTCCAATTGATCTGGTAACCAAATGGGGTGCTTGGAAGGGATTTTCTGTTGGTCATGTGTAATGTTATGTCCCCCTTTTCTTTATTGTCTTACATGTAATGATCGTAGTCAACCCACATCTGTGAGGATTTTCTGGTGGATCCATTTGAGAAAGGATCCCACACTCATTTATAAAATTTCCAGCTCAAGACAAGTAGGGGAAATCAATTATATAATGATACTAGATTTGATTATGTTTGATTGTATCTTTGTAATTTTATGAAAATTTGCAGTCGCTAAACACTTCCCATTCTTGCTTTGTTGTGAAATTTAGACCAGTGAGATGAGTGTGGGTTCCTGATCCCATGGACCAACTCACGGGTCATGCCTATTTAAGTGTTGTAGAACTATAATTGAATGATCAATATAGCCCCAAATCTGCAAGATCTTTTAACCAGAAAAAAACCTGAATCAAAGCACAGAGAGAACTGAAGTAATGATATCAGAAACTAAAGGTGGAATGCAATGGAAACGAAAGAAATTCAGTTACTGATGTTAGATATAGATGAGAACTCAAATCAATCACTCACTGAGATTGAACCACAAACTGAAATAAAAGGAAAACAGTAAACAGGGACAAAAATAAGATTAAACAGCACTAGGTAGACAGACAGGGATTGGGACTTGATTACTTATTGAAGTAGGACTGAAATAATGGAGGAAAAAATAACTGAACTCACTAGACCAATATTCAAAACAACTCTTAGCTATCGATTCCAAAACTGGGCATAAATCTGGGCTGCAAACAAAATCAAGCTGCCGGGGATATTTCTTATAGCAACCAATTTACAGGGTTCTGATGGACCTGAAAACTGGATCGAACCAGCCTCTATATGGGTATAGATCCTGATCAAAAGATTGGAGGCAATCAGGTGGCTGGGTTGGTCTAGGGAGTGGTGGATTGGGGAACAAGAAATTAAGAAAACTCAGATCATAAACTAGAAAGTAACAGACTTGAGGACAGAAGGACAGAACTGATGCCTTTGATTGAATGGGGAAATAATGAAGACCTTTAATGTATGTGGAACAATAGAAGAAGAACACAAAGCCAAAGAACCACTCGGGCTTCTCACTGCAGAGTGTCGACCAGATTAAACACCAGTCCCATCGATCAAACACAAGACAATAACTCCAGAGGAGAATAGCAGTGACAGAAGCAATGTGGTTTCGTCAAATTGTAGCTACAGTAGAGCCTTTGAGTTGCTTTTATAATCAAACAAAGGGGGGGGGGGGCAAGGCCATCAATTAGGAAAGCGCCCAAATTAGAAAGTTTCCAAATCGATGGTTGCTTGGTTACGAAGAAATAAAAGGAAACTTATTTACTTGACTCTTAAGAGTATGACAAACAAATATTACAATGAACCCCAACTTAAATTAGACCAACTTGTTTCAAACAAGTGAACCGAACAAAACTTAAAACAAAATAAACTAAACAGCAACTCTTCAAAATTGTAGGGGTTTCTGTCCCTCCTAATCGTGGGTCCGCTGGAGCCTCTTCTTCCTTCTACTATAGGTCTTCAATTCTGCATCATTAAGTCTGCCTTGAGGCAAGAAAAACGTGGCCTCATGATAAAATTAAATATCATGGTGGGCTGCTTTTATTTGCACATATTTTTCAATGATCATGTCAAATTACTACCCAAAAGTATCCTGCATTGCATTATTCCCATCTCTGAAATTTACTATTTTGTTTTACTTTAAATAAGAACTGCTAGGTAACAACAACAACTCAGCCTCATCTCAACTAAATGGTGTCGGCTACATGGATCCTTGCCCTCCAATCAGCTCTATTCGGTGTCATACTTGATACAAGGCCTAAGCTGTGCATGTCTTTTCTCACTTCTCCTAAGGCCATTTAGGCCTATCCCTAACTCTTGTAGGTACTTCCATCTGAATCTGATCACTCCTCCTTACTGAGGCATTCCACGGCCTCTGTTGGACATGGCCATACGACCTTAAACAACATTCTTGGAGCTTGTCTTGAATTAGAGAAACTCCCAAATCAGTTTTAACCCAGTCATTCCTTTCTCTATCTCTCCTAGTTTTGCTAGACATCCATTTCAACATCCCCATCTATGCTATACTCAGCTTATCTATATTATGCTTTTTGTCAGCCCAACATTTTGTGATATACATCATACCCAGTTGTATAACTATTCTATAATGTTCCTTTAAGCTTTATAGGAATGCGTCAATCACACAACACTGCACCTCTCCACAACATTCATCTAGCGGAGATAAACTTAGTGTAGCAGAGATGATGATGTTCAGATGTATGAGTGGTAAAACTAGGAAGGATAAAGTAAGGAATGATTGATCATATTAGATCTGGTTTGGGAGTAGCTCCGGCACTTGATATTAAGATGTTGAGATGGATGTCCGGAAAAACTAGGAGAGATAGAGTAAGGAATGACTGGGTCAAAACTGATTTGGGGGTTTCCCTAATTCAAGACAAGCTCCAACAGTGTTGTTTATGGCTGTATGGCCATTGATGAAGTAGCCTTAGAGAGAAGAGGGAAAATCGCATAAAGAAATGGGGGAGAGAAGAATCATATAGCCCTAAGGCTCTCAATACTCAAACTCAATTCATATTTTCTTCAATCTGACTTTCTCAATCGATTACAAGCATATAAATAGGAAATTGAAAAAGTCTAACATGGAAAGAAATCCTAAAAGGAAACTAACTTAAAAGGAAAAAAAAAAAAATCCTAAACCAATTCTAACTATGTCCAATGTACGCAACTTCTCAAAAATAAATAGAATAAAATAAACTAAAGAAATTAGTTTCTTAAAGAAAATAAACTACTAAAATCCTATTAGACTAAGGACTCAATATGGATCTGGTTCATCTCTCGCTAGATACCCAGATGGGTATGGATCGCTACATGGGTGCATATCTACATCAATTCCCTCGATGTTGAAAAAAATTCGTCCACGAGTTTTGTAGAATAGGAGAATCAACACCAATCGATCAACATCCACCCTTGCCTATATGAAATCACCATCGAAACTAAGATCAAATGATATGAAATCCACGACGTGAAGTTCATTGGTGAAGTGGTGACTCGGGAAAATAAAATTGATTGGTTCACTGAAGAGATTAACCGATTTCAATTTTTTCACAAGTTGATCTACAGCTCCCAACAGTGCCATCTCATCTTTTACCACTGGTGATTCATCTTTTGGTTCGTCTACTTGTTGTTCAACGGCTGAGATCACATAGTTGAAGGTAGAGTGTACTTGGGTCTTGATGTCCGCGAGCTTCTCTATGATCAATTGCATTTGTTGACAGATATCCAATAAAAGGTCTAGATCCATCACCTAGGTTGTTGGAATCACTATGGATGGATACTCAAAGCAATGAGTGAGTGGCAGAATGGTAAATAAGGAGGTTTAAAGAGCAATGGGAGAATGGTTTTTTTTTTTTTTGTAGCAGTTCAATTGGGAACACAAGAAGAATGGATTTCACATACTAGGGGAGAGGGGTATAATTGGAAAGACAAGGTAAGAAGACATATAAGTAATAAAAGGTGGGGGCAGGGGTATTTTGGGAAGTAAAAAAGATAACTGAAGGAAAAAAGGTGAGAAAAGGAGAAAATCGTGGGGGTTTATGTTACCAACAAAAGGAGTCCTTCTCCTTCTTGGAGACAGAACTAGAGGAGAAGGCGGAGCTCGACGGAGGAGAAGGAATCGATCGAACTAGGTATGTTCCTCTTCCTCTTCTTCTTCGTCGTCTTCTTTCTTCTTTCTTCTTCTTCTGTCTTCTTTTTTTTTTTTTCCTCTGCTGGAACCTTGCAGAGGGGTTCAATTGAGATGGGGTTCTGGTGGCTTCTCTGTCAACTCTCTCTTTTTCTCTTCTTCTGCTGCTTCTTCTGTTCTTCTTTCTCTTCCTCTTTTATTCTGTTCTTCTCTGCTCCTCTTCTTCTTTTGGTCTTCTGTATTCTGCAATTTTTTTTTCCTGCTGTCGGACCCTAGAAAGGGACTCGACCACGGAAGTTAGAAGGAGGGGGAGGGGCGGTGAAAACAGAGGGGTCGATTCTGTTAGACAGAATCAATTATTATTATTATTTTTTTAAGACTGTTCTTAGTCTCTTTAGGAAACTAGAGAAGAGAATGGCCAGGGAAGAAAGAGAGACGGGGATGGGGATCCTTTGGCTTTGATACCAATTGATGGAGTAGCCTTAGGGAGAAGAGGGAAAATCGCTTGAAGAAATGGGGGAGAGAAGAATCACATAGCCCTGAGTCTCTCAATACTCAAACTCGATTCATATTTTCTTCAATCTGACTTTCTCAATCGATTACAAGCATATAAATAGGAAATTGAAAAGCTCTAACATGGAAAGAAATCCTAAAAGGAAACTAACTTAAAAGGAAAAAAAATCCTAAACCAACTCTAACTATGTCCAATGTATGCAACTTCTCAAAAATAAATAGAATAAAATAAATTAAAGATATTAGTTTCTTCAATAAAATAAACTATTAAAATCCTATCAGACTAAGGACTCAATATGGATCTGGTTCATCTCTCGCTAGATACCCAGTTGGGTATAGATCGCTACATGGGTGCATATCTACATCAGCCATGTTCAACGGAGGCCGTGGGATGCCCCAGTAAGGACAGAGATCAGATTCAGATGGAAGGAGTTAAAAGAGTTAGGGGCAGGCCTAAAATGACCATAGGAGAAGTAGTAAGGAAAGACATGAAGAGTAGGTCTGGACTCTAGTATGACCTCAAATAGAGTTGTTTGGAGGGAAAAGATCCATGTAACTGTGATGCAGATGCACAACCATGGACCGATCCAAACCCATCTGGGTATCCATACGGAGATGAACTGGATCCGTATTTGAGTATTTGGTCTAGTAGGATTTTAGGAAGCCTTATTTATTTCGGAATATTATGTAATCTTTTATTTCAAGTAGGATACATAGCATATATAGTTTCATAGTTTATTTTAGCTTCCTTAGATTGATTTAGTTTCCTATTTAGTGTTGGTTTCTAGTTTCAGTAGTTTTATTTTCTTTAAATACATGTCTAACCAACAATCGAGTAGACAAATTGAGAATAAACTGAATTTGTGGTTGTGAGTGCCTTGTGTGGCCAAAGAGTGTGTGATTCTCTTCTCCCCCCTCCACT
>NC_056563.1:19009775-19022243 GCF_013358625.1 Macadamia integrifolia | reverse complement strand
CCCCCCCCCCCCCCCCCCCAGCAACTCTGTTTCCTTCTCTTTCCCTACCTGGCCCTCCATCAAACTGATCCTTTTTTGGCGGGATGTTCCTGAGGTGTTGCTTTGTTTCCTTCTTCTTCCTTTTTTATTCTTTTATTTTGCCCTCTCTTGGATCCATGTAACCAACCCCATTTAGTTGGGGAAAGGCTAAGTTGTTGTTGTTGTTGCTTCTTAACTGCCCAATAGTCTGCACCATACATCATAGCATGTTGTATGACTGTCCTATAAAAATAGCTAGGTAAAAGAAACATTTATTATGACAATTGAATAATAAGGGTCCTGAGTTTTCTTCGTGGCTTGTCAAGATAACTGCTTCAAATATCTGCCTAGCATCAGGTTAATTAGCGCACAACATGTAGCCTATTCACATGGTATCCTGTCTATCCTATCGCTAATTTGATTGTTGTAATACATGGAGAAAATCTGTATGATTGAATGGAGCACAAAATGTGATGTGGAGAATTCGGGGGTGATTTATGTATCCAATGGCCTACTTGACTAATTGAGCTTTCCAAGCTAAATCTAGTGGATCATTAAGATAACTTTATCGTCATGTTAAAAATCTCTGTTATAAGTAAAGCTCAAACACTCTTTTTGGGTGAATGTAAGCTCAAAGACTAATGTGAACCTAAGTGGGAAACTTGTGACTTAGGAAACTAACAACATTTGTGCTATCATATATGATTAGATTGGGTGAAGTTATTTTTCATAAATTTTATCTAGAGTGATTTGTCGGTTGTTAAACTAGCAGAGGCAAATACATGCATGGTGGCGAAAAGAAATGAGCCAATTCCTTTTATAATTTTTTATAATTTTTTTTTTTTTTTTTTTTTTTTTTTTGCAGATAAGGGAGAATGTCAATCTCTTTTGCCAAGCGCGGGATAATATCCTAATGATCTTGAAGGAGTAAGTAACACACGCATGCTTTATTGACTTGGTTTTATTTTTCAAAGACATAACTAAAGAACATCAATTACTTTTGCCAAGCTTGAGAAAATATCATCATGATCTTGAGGGAGTAAGTTATCACCATAAAAAAAAAAAAAAAAAAGATCTTGAAGAAGTAACACACGCATGCTTTATTGGCTTTGGTTATGCATGCCTCATGTGTACAGTACCAGCAGACACATGCAGGAAGATGCAAGTGAATATGCATTTACTGCAATGAGAATTGAGACACCTGCAAGGCTAGTATATCACTAGCAATACATTATTTATTTTCTTGTCCGAATGCCATATTTATTCCGTCATCATCTTGAATGCTTTGCTCAGGAAACGACACTGGGGTAAAATCAGTTTATATAGCCAACATTCCCGGGGGGGCATAACTTTCATTAACAATGTTGGATAACATGCATCCAATGTGCCGACTGAACTATTTGCTAGATTTTTCTGGTTTTCCTTTGGTGGTTGGGCCACTGGTGATATTTTGAGTGTGGAAATCTGGCCATGTGATTCAGTGATTCCCTTGCATGTGTAGTCCATGTAATAATATTGTGTTTAATTTCATTCCTCATTATTAAGAATCTAGATAGATGGTCACTCAAACATTATTTATAATTCTAGATATATATTCTCTTTTATCAGTCATGCTGACTCACAAACCTGTTGCAGCTTGAATGACATGCCCGGTGTAATGAATCAGATGCCACCACTTCCAGTGAAAGTGAATGAAGAGCTTGCCAATTCCATCCTTCCTCGGACAACCCTTCCAATGCATTCATGATCCTGACTCAGAAAGAAGCCAGAGGGAGAAGACCCCCGAAGATTTGAACTCTTCATTTGGTTCTGGTGTAGGGATTGTTGGTTGCCCTGCACGCTAGGGCTTCATGACCCCTTCAATGGTTGTACCGCTATACTGACCCAACACTCAGCCCCAGGAAGAAAGAGAATTGGCCCCCTGTACATTAATGTTTAATTGTATAGTTAATATCCATAAATAAATGTCTATTCGTTCAATATGTTTCTTTGAGGGAAAAAGATTGAAAAAAGAAAAAGAAAAAACAGTATTCATTTACCTAACATGAAAATCCTTCTGGTGATTACATCCATGTATGTTATCTGAATCCTATAAGCTTACATTTGAGTTGAAAAAATGGTGGTCAACTGTAACAAATGAGACTACTACAGGGATGGATGGTCTTAATTGGGGTACTACTTTCCCTGGGGTAATTCCAGTCTTGGGGGATATAATAGCTCTCAAGGAAATATTCCAGTCAGTAGTCTTTTTCCCACGAGGCTGGATGCTGCGTTTGGTTGCTTTCTCAGACAATGTTGAAAGAACGGGTGAAGGATTTGGTTATTTCCTCTTTATTTTCTTAATGAAAATACTCCCTCTCTTCCCAGCCTTGCCCCTCCCCACTTCCCCCAGTGTAAATCTATCCCGAGTCTGGATCCTCTAGGGTGAGTGGCAGTGAGCATTCAACGGCTGGGAGGGTCTTGGCATGCACCCAACGCTCACTTGTTTCCTTTAGTAGGGCGCATCAGCTGGGATCTCACCCAGACACTACAGCCTGCACCTAGCATCATGGTTTGTTAATTCATTCTCAACCTCATCCTCGCATTGGTTAGGATTCTGATAAATAATTAATCCTCATCCTCGTATGGGTAAGGATACTGATAAATTATAATTAAGGGTGAGACATCTGATCTCAGCTGTAAACTTTTGGAACCTTACTTTACCCAAAAAAATAAATAAAAGGGTAAAAGAAAGCTACTCATAATGATGGACGATGGGTAGGTCAATGCCTTATTTCCACTTCCCCATGAATCTGGAAGTACACTCTAGGGTAAACACAAGGGCAGTGCAATGACCAACCTCCCCCTTTCCGAAGCCTCGGTGCATTGGTCTTGCACAGAGGCCAGATGATGGCATTCTCTCAAAAATATAAAAATGTGGTGAAGTGTAGACAACTCCTGATGTTCAGAAAACAAATTCTCAGGAAAAAAATTTGAAAAAAAGGTTTTTATGGGGGAATGAGCAGTGTGACCCCCGCACCAAATGACTTTGGAAGCAAAATGATAGGCCTACCTCCTATGAAATAGAAAATGACTTCTCTATGAATGCTTTCTCGTATACTTCAATTGGCCTTTCTGCACAAAATCGCACTCCCTCACAGGAAACATACTCCCAAAAGTTAAAACTCATGATTTAAATTCCATCAACAGTAGTGCATCATTTTTTAAAAGGAAAAAAATCACCAGATACTATTGCTACTGCCACCAGCGATTACATACTTTTATAAGTTACAGGGATTTGTTGTTCATCATCATCAATTTGATGACTGCAGAAACATCTGAGCTGATTTATTCACTATGAACAATACAGAGATGATACAAATACAGTGTGTCTTATATATATATATATATATATATTCCAAAAATGAAGGAATTGATTAAGAAGGTGAAAAGCGGTCCATAAGCATACAAATGGTGGCTTCTTCTGAGAGAGATGATGCCTGGCGTTGCACTTTCACAACTTGAACATCTTGGTGGCTGCTACTCTTCAGCTGAAATTTGACTGAAGAAGAAGAAGAAGAAGAAGGCTCCTCCTCCTCCCTCACTTCTTCCCCTTCTTCTTCAATAGATGATGAGCGATGGGTAGACCTGAGTAGCTTCTGGTGGTGATGGTTGGGTGGTCTATTAGGTCTCACCTTCTCTCCAAGCTTTGCAAGCTCACTCATCCATATTCCAACAAAACCTGCAGCCATTCTCAATATAATATAATAATCCCTCCTTCTATGTCTACTGTGTTGTTATCTCCAAATCAAAACGATTTTCAAAAAGAGAAAAATATGGAAAACTGTATTTCTAATAAAGAAGTTAGAAAACCAAGCGTTGCAATATATAGATATCATGAAGTGGTGGGTTCAGGAGAATAACGGGAGGAAATCAGGGTATCTGCGATCTCTGGTACGGTGGATATTCTGGGTTTTGGTTTTAAGATACTTTTAGATGCTCTTCCCGTGTGGGGCTCATAACTCATCAACAAGGCCTTCATCCCAGCCAACCAACGTGGTTTCTCCTCAGCCTATTTTGTTGGGTGATCCTATCAAGTCATCCAGAAGGAAAAGAAAGGGAAAAAGGGTAAGTATACAGAGAATTCTATTGCCACAAGTAATTCTTGTTGATTCTAATCTCGTGTTATACAGGCAGCTACACGTACCTCTTGTGAAAACCATAACTTTCTTACCAAGAGGATCACGACAGGAGAATTCACGTGTCAAGATAAGGTTAGATAGTGGATGATTGGGATACAGGTTGCTTCTATGGTAAAAGTTTGGCCCTGATAAGCCGGACTTGTCCTTATCTATCCTGAATTTGAATAGAGTTTGAATCAAGTTTTTTTCTTTTTACTCTAGGGCAGATTAGGGTTGAAAAACTTCAACCTTGGGTTAGGGTTGGGTTGGGTTGGGTTGGGCTCAAGTTGAGGCCTTAGATTGGTTCAACTTGACCTAACCCGACTTGAAATTTAATTCTGAATTTTTTATATTAGAATTTAGGATTTCCATTGATATTTCATTTTTTTTTATAATTTTTAATATATAAGATATGAATGATAAAAACATGTCAATCAAGATTAATCTAACAATTGCAAAAGCCAAGGTCAACTTAACCTAACCTAACCCAACCCTGATAGGGTCAATTAGGGCCGGATTGGATTAATATAAATCCGATAAGATTGGTTTGGGCTTGGGTTGAATTTTGAGGACTTAGGGTTGGGTTAGGGTTGTAAGAAACCCCACCTAACCTGGCCCTGTTTCACCCCTAGTTATTTCATTGTGATTTAGTGGTTGTAAATTCGAATACAAAAATATTTATTTTATGAAATGGAGATAAAGCTACGTATAGTATGTCTTTCCTTAGATCTCATAGTGCCGAGAGCGATCATGTAAGATGAGCAATCATTATGTATAATTTGGGATCTGTTTGTCCAAGAATTTGAAATCCATTTAACATGCCACATGGTAGAAGAATGGCGTCGGTGGGCTTGACTAGATAAACAATCTAGGCAACCCAAAAATCTACAATGTAACATATTACATGGGGAATATATTTTGTGGACAGTAAACCCTAGGTTATTTGTTTACATATCATGTTTTAGCCTAGTTAAGTTGCATGTCATGATCAATTGTTGAGGCTCTGGACATGTGTGCCTTGCAATCCTACAATCAAGATATTTTACACGTCTGGTGTTGGGTTTTTAAGTTTTGTATTCTATATTAGTCTACATAATTATTATTGAGTTTGTATATGTTTGAGATAGATTTGGACATATTATTATATGTAAAAAGGTAAAATTGATATAGCACAAGGAACAGGGTTTTTTAGATTTCTTATATATTGTTTTTACGGGAAAATTATAGACAAAAGTAATGGGAGATCACATTATGAGGTGAGAGAGTGGTGTATAGCATTTTTATGGCTTAGTGAAAATCTATTATTCTCGTAGGTGGATGTAAACACTTATCCTGAACTACATAATTCCTCATATTGCGTGTGATTATTTACTTAAATTCTTTTTTTGTGATTGAATGAATATTCATCCCCACATGAAGACTAAATTTGAGCATCAAATGAATACCATGTGGGACAGATTAGATACAAGTGGGCCAATGTGCTTGAACTGGAACAATGGTGGTTGTGCTATCACTACACTCCATAAAGAAACGTTTCCGAGAGACCAAAGAAGAAGTGAAACAAGATATTTTGCTCAGACTAGGAAGGATGTGGTAGAATTAGACATCCCCCATTACTTTCACAGGAATCAAATTGGACAGCCAATGCAAATCTATCAAAATATCTCGTCACTAAGTGCCAAGTCTAATTTGTCTTGGCCGTCTTGGAAGGCTGAATCCTGACGAGAGAGAGAGAGAGAGAGAGAGAGAGAGAGAGAGACTGCTCATTTTTTAACTTTTGTTTCTTTGAAGACCTCGTCAAATATTTTAGTTCCATTTATCCATACATGAATGAATAATTGAAAACTAATCAAAATATCTCGACCCCTTATGACAGTATGAGAATGGTAGCCCAATGGGCTTTGTGCCAAGTCTAGCTCAATATCCCGCCCATGTTCAGATGTTCTCCCCCATATTTCAAGCAGCAGCAGCACCCAGTCCCAAGAGTGGCAGTCTCTTCCTACAAGCAGTGTACAAACCTTATCAGTAAGAAAAATACTCTTTATTACCAATATTCAATATAAGATTGATGTACCTGATGCAGAGACAGGAAACAAAGAGATCCCCCTACTGTAATGACCTTTTTCTTTTGTGGTGGGAAGGGGTGTAGGGGTGGTTTCAAAAATGGAGAGTTGATAATAGGGGATTGCACAATGCTGAACCATCAAAAGAAACATCAATTTCTGGACTGGGATCAGCATTTAATAGAATGGCAACCCGGATTCCGATTTGAATCGGCCAATTCCATTGATTCCGATCCAATTTTTGAAACCATGCATTTATCAAGGCATGCAGATGTTGATGGTTAACTATTCTCCTTTACACCTTTACCTGCATGATCTGATCTTGGAAGTAAAAGGAAATACATTGCCCAAGGATTAATGCACAAGAATAACCCTCATGATCAAGATATATTCAACAACCAATATAATTTTATCCAAGGTCAAAGACTACATAAACCAACAAATTTGCAACAAATTGCCAATGTATTTTCTGGAGGAAAGCAAGGATTAAGGAATATACATAAAGTTGAATACACACAAAATTGTCGCCATTGCCTACTCAATAAGCCAATCAATTGGTCAATTGGAAGATCATAAAACCTCCCAGCCCAGAAGACGGCAAACACATTCTGCCAGACAAGTGAATTACCAACTGTCTTGAAAGCACTTGCAGGACTCTCCTTTGACCCTATTGGCTGATTGGGTCGACCAGGTCTGGTTTAATGGCCCACGGTTTGGGCTACTAATGGAGATATTAGTTATTTAATTAGTTTCTAATTTAGTAGTTTATTTGTAGAATATTCTTTTTCTTGTTAGTCTTTTAATTAATTAGGATACTACTTTATTAGTTGTTAGTTTTTAAGAAGTCTTTATTTACTTGCCAATTGGCTCTTTTTATTTTTAGTAACTAAGTTAATATTTATGTAATGGCCTAGGCCACGGTTCTAAGGAATGAATAAAGATTATTGAAAATAAAGAACAGCCCTAAACCCCCCACGATTTCCCTCCCTTTCTCAATCTCGTCTCTCTCTTTTTTTTTTTCTCTGTCTTGATCTTCTCTCCCTTTCTCGATTTTTTCTCTTGTCTTGCCTCCCTCTTTCTTCCATTCTTTTCTCTGCTGTTGCTGCTGCCGCTGCTGCCATTGCACTATTGCAGCCATTGTTTGCACAACTGAAGGTCATGCTCCTTGGATAGATCCCCACCTGGGTTGCCGCAGACCTCCCCTTCAATAACTGGGTTGCTGCTGGTCTATTCTACAATAACTGGGCTACTGTTGATATCCTCTTTGATACTGGACTGCTGCTGGTCTCTCCAACAACTAACCAAGAACTCTTGAACAATCAATGGATTTTCTTCATCAACAACAGCGTGGACAGCAAGCTTTTCATTTTTGGAGGACATCATCTTCTTCTTTTCTCCTTAGACCAGGACAGCAATAAGATAAGTAATCAAACTAAACACCCCCCACCTCTATTAATCCCTGTTATATGTTGCAGCCCATTAGCATTGAAACCAGCCCTTGCCCCCTCGTTTAAGCCTAATTTACCTGCTGTTTTAAGTTTTTTTTTTTTTCCCTGTTATATCTCTAAATCCCCTACTGAGTTTCTATTTTAGTTGGTTGTTAGAGGACATTAATTGTTTGCATATTTATTTGGTGTCCAGATTGATTTGTGCTGAACCTAACATTCGCATGACGTTTGTTCCCTTCCCTATGTCCCCACTTGAAGCTTTAATAATTTATTATGTGTTTTTCCTCTTAGATTGATATTGCTCCTGGCTACATGTTGATTTGCCTTTATTTATTGCATGTTAAATCTTGTTTTGTTGAGCATACCTAAACCCCAACCTAATCCCAAGACCCCCCCTTAAGTTTGTCTTACCTTAATTGAGTCACTTTTGTAGGGACCCTAGTCTTCTAGGAATTCCTTTACATCATCTTGGTATCAGAGCATGATTTTGTCTAGGTTTAGGGTAATTAGGTACTGTTGCCCCTTGTTTACATGTCTTACCTTTTAAGGTCTAGTCTCCATCACCATCTGTCTATAGTCGAGTCTGAGCTGAGAGAGCGATACCATAGATTAGAGGACACCCTTTTTTTTCTTAAGTTGGTGGGACCAAATAGCATTGGATGCTATTCCCTCCAAAAGCACATACTTGAGAGGGAGATTTTTGACTTAAAGATTGAAATGGCTAACTACTTGTCTCAATTGAAGATTCTGAGTAGACCTTGAGTCTTTGGTGGCAATTGTACCTTGGCTGCCCATTTCCTTATATCCACTCGTAGTGGTAAAGCATACCAGGATATGTCTGACCCCCCTAGCACCTCCACCCAATCTGAGCAACTGGATGAATTCATGAAAGCCGTCCAAGCCATACAGGAAACACAAGCTGCCTATCTCCAAGCCCTTACTGATAAGTTGGCTACCCTCGAGACAGGTGCCCAAAATCCTGATGGACGGCAAGACCATTACACAACTGGCACTGAACCTAGGGGCAGAAGCCTCAACCCTGAGGAAGTAAACTAGAATAACCAGACTGATGGTTATGACCAGATAGGGGATAACTTCCAAGGCCTAGGGCATGGTAGGGATCAGGGCAGTGTTTTCAATTCGGCTGAATAATTCACGAATTATTCGGCCGAACCGAATTTTTCCGAATTTTATCAAAAATTCTGACCGAATCCGAATTAAAAATAAAATTCGGTAAAATTCGTGATTTTTTCAAAAATGAATATAAAACGTGAATAATTCGGACCGAATCCAAATTATACCGAATTATTCGGTCCACTTAAACAGTATTTAAAAAAAAAACCAAAAAAAAAAAAAAAAAAAAAAAAAACAAAAAAAAATATAAAAAAAACCCAATAAGCTTTTTTGACTGAATCATTAAATTAAATAACCGAATTATTCCGAATAATTCTCCGCCTGAATAATTCCCGAATCTAAATTTGCTAACTATGGATCAGGGTAGGGATCGAGGCCCACTGCCAAGACGCCAAACCCAATATGGAGATGATGAGGGTTATAAGCATCCTGATAGGGGCTTTGATGTCAGACGGATGATTAAGGTAGATGCCCCTACCTATGATGGTCAGATTGATGCTAGGATCCTTCTGGATTGGATCAAGCAGATGGATAGGTACTTCGACTTCTACGATATGCCAGAGGAAGTCCGCTACCGATTTGCTAAGTTCAAACTTATTGGAGCTACCCAGGATTTTTGGACAGACCTAGAGTACCAAGAGGACCACTTAGGACTTGAGCCAATCACCACCTGGGTAGAAATGCAAGAGCAGCTAAAGAGAGAAATTTTGTCTATCACTTATAGGCTCCAGTTGTTGAATGAAATGAATACCCTGAAGCAAGGAAAGTTGACTGTGACCGAATACATGAGCAAGTTCAATGAATTGAAAATTAGAAGCCGTATTCGGGAGGATGTTGAGCAGACACTATCCAGATTCCTTATCGGGCTCAACTCTGAAATTCAGTCTTCTATGGAACCCCACCTGGTGCGAGACATTCCACAGGCGTTTAGGATAGCCCTTGAGGTAGAATCCTCCATGAGAACTTATTCTCAGAGAAAGAGCTTCCAAGTTGGGGAGTCCCAATTTAGAAAACCACCCCAAGGCTCAACTGGATTCCCAAAACCCCCTGCTGCACCACAGCGTCAATTTGACAACAAGGGTAAAGGAATTTTGGGAGAAGCACCCAAGAGTAGTGGGCAACAACAGTGCTTCAAGTGTCACGGGTGGTCACTTCTCCAGAGAGTGTCCCAATAGGAATCTTTATGTGGGAGAGCAGACCCCTGAAGAAGGTGACCAAGAGTATTTTCAGGACCATGAGTATGAGGACCATAGACCAGATGAGACCATATCTGATGAGGACACCGAGGAGGCCGGTGACCCCAAGCTCGGCATCGTGCGATGCATGGTCTCACAACCTAGGAGTAGCGATGATTGGCGGCGAACTAATATTTTCATCACTTACACATGTCATCAAGACAAGAACTGCCGTGTTGCCATAGACAGTGGGAGTTGCATGAATGTGGTCGCCAAGAGTGTTGTCGCTCGAATGGGACTCAAACCTGAACCCCACCCCAAGCCTTACAAGGTTGCCTAGGTTGATCAGTTCACCATTCCCGTTAATCTGAGGTGTTTAGTTCCCCTACACTTTGTAGGATATGAGGATCGAGTGTGGTGTGATGTCTTAGAGATGGATGCTGCCCACATCATCCTAGGTAGACCCTGGTTATATGATCAGAGTGTCACCAATTACGGGAAGTCTAACAACTATGTCTTTGAGTTCAAAGGGAAGAAGATCAGATTGACCCCCAGTGCCCCTAGGGAAGTTATGGTTCCAGAACACAAGGGAAGTACATCCAAACACACCCCCACCAAAACACTCAACATTTTAAATCAACAACAATTTGAAGGAGACTGTCACGAGTCAAGGGTGATTTATGTTCTAGTTACCATACAAAGTAATACTGATAGGTCACGCTTATTCACTGAGGCTCCTAGAGAAGTGCGACCCTTGTTGAGGAAATTCGAGAGGTTATCCCCTGAGGAACTACTTGATGAGTTACCGCCTATGCATGACATCCAACACGCTATTGACTTAGTTCCAGGATCCTCTCTTCCAAATATACCTCATTACCGAATGAATCCCAAAGAACACGCCAAACTCAAACGGCAAGTGGATGAACTGTTGCAGAAGGGATTCATTAGGGAGAGCCTTAGCCCGTGTGCTGACCTGCCTTACTCACACCAAAGAAAGATGGCACCTGGCGTATGTGTGTTGATAGTAGGACCATCAATAAGATCACCATCAAGTATAGGTTTCTTATCTCTAGGCTTGATGATATGTTGGATATGATGGCCAACTCTTCGATCTTTTCGAAGATTGATCTCAAGAGCGAGTGCCTCCAGATTAGGGTTAGGCCTGGAGATGAGTGGAAGACAGCCTTGAAGACAAAAAATGGCCTCTTTGAGTGGTTAGTCATGTCTTTTGGCTTGTCAAATGCACCTATCACCTTCATGAGGATAATGAATCAAGTGCTTCAACCATTCATTGGCAAGTTCCTAGTGGTTTACTTTGATGACATCCTCATCTATAGTAAGACCCCGTCTTCCCACTTGGATCATTTACATAAGGTTTTTTATGTGCTCTTACAAGATAAACTCTATATCAACCTCAAGAAGTGCACCTTCATGAGTGATCAAGTCATCTTCCTAGGATTTGTTGTGTCAACTCAGCGAGTATACCCTGAGAAAGTGAGAGCGATTGTAGAGTGGCCTGAGCCAACTAATGTCCATGAGATAAGAAGCTTTCATGGCTTAGCCACTTTCTACAGGAGGTTCATCTCCCAGTTTAGTTTCATTATGTCTCTTATCACCGATTGCATGAAAAAGGAGTTTCAATGGACTAAGAGTGCTACGAAGGCCTTTAATGGATTAAAAGCTTATGACTGAAGCTCCAATCCTGCGCCTCCCAGATTTCTCTAAGGTCTTCGAAGTGAATTGCGATGCATCTGGTATTGGGATAGGTGGTGTCCTAGGACAAGAGGGCCACCCTATTGCCTGTTTTAGTAAGAAGCTTAATGAAGCTAGGCAACGTTATTCCACGTGCGACAAGGAATTCTATGCGGTTGTCCAATCACTGCGTTATTGGCGACATTACCTTTTACCGCAAGAATTTGTGCTATTCTCTGACCACCAGGCTCTGAGATACTTGAGTGCCCAAAAGAAACTTAACCAGAGGCATGCCAAGTGGGTTGAGTTTCTTCAAGAGTATACTTTTGTACTCAAGCACAGACCTGATGTCAAAAATACTACTGCAGATGCACTGAGTCGGGTGAACATGTTCCTCAGTTGCACCAATGTTAGAAGTCGGGCTAGTGTGCTACTCCAAGAAATGAGTGTAGAGGTTGTAGGGTTCGAGCGAGTCAAGGACCAATACCCCACCTGTCCTGATTTTAGTGAGCCATTCACTTCTTTGAGTGAAGGCAACCCGGTCAACCGCTCAGACTACCTACTTAGGGAGGGCTTCTTTTTTAAAGGAAGCAAGTTGTGTATTCCCAGGACTTCACTCCGAGATTTTTTGATCTGAGAATTGCATGCTGGGGGAGTCGTTAGCCATTTCGATCGAGATAAGACCATCATCTTCGTTGAGGACCGATTCTTTTGGCCAGGACTGAAGAGGGATGTTGCTAGAGTTGTGAGTCAGTGTAGGACATGCCAGACCACCAAA
>NC_056563.1:18941713-19008757 GCF_013358625.1 Macadamia integrifolia | reverse complement strand
CTTTATTTATTGCATGTTAAATCTTGTTTTGTTGAGCATACCTAAACCCCAACCTAATCCCAAGACCCCCCGCCTTAAGTTTGTCTTACCTTAATTGAGTCACTTTTGTAGGGACCCTAGTCTTTTAGGAATTCCCTACATCAAGTTGATTGCTGTCGTTATTCCTCAATGGACTGGACCTTCTAAATAGTAATCTGAGTTCATCATATGCTATTGAATTTTCCTGAAGCTATTGGGATCGACTGCAAGGTTTTAGAATCTACTGTCCAGATTTATTAGCATACTGTTGTTGGATTTCTTTGGTGAAATTTTGTTGTTCTTTGGTTTGAAAGTCCTGTAATTTGGGTCTAGTTTGAGCTTTCAAATCTAGTCCTACATTACCTCCTCTGTTAGGGGGTGGGAGAGTTTTTAACTTCCTGCATTCCCAATACATGGCAACCCAAGTCCGGTTAAAAGGCTCAGCTGGCAAAGAGAATTACTTAAGGGTCATTCTGATAAGCCCCTAAATGCAACTGTCAAGCCCGAAACCATAAGGCAGCATTCCAGGTTCCACCAGTTGAACAGCACCAGAGCACTTATGTAGGAACAAATGTCTGAGCTGCTGCCAATGGATCAAGGCCAGGAAATCAAAGATCATCTGGAGGCTTAAGCAAGCGAAAGCTATGACAAGGCCATTCAGGAAGTTCTTGATTAATAGAAATGGAATTGAAATTATCCATTCCATTGTGAAACTGACATCCAACTGATTCAGCCTTGTATTCTTGATTTGGGCCCCCCGGGGGGAGGGGGGGGGGTGGGCAACTGATCCCGAATTGCTGAGGCCATACATCAACATATATGTTCCCGAGATACTAGAAAGGTGTGACAACTAGGCATTCATGAGAGACCCATGCCATGCCCTGGCCAACCTTGGAAGCAAAGCGAGAGGTATCCTCTCCCCCAATGTAAGGTACCGATTTACTTCCCAGATCTCATTGAATGTACAAGCTTCAAATGAAGGTTCAAATCCATGGTGTCCAACCTTCAGACATGATACACAGGTTATCTATACTAGTAACTTAATCCACTTGCTCTGCAATATCCAGTTCCCTACATAGTACCAGAAAGTCTTCTGTCAGAAAATCAAAACCATTTGAAACAGGAGTAACTCCAATGATAGTTACCTGCTGTCTTCAATATCTCTTCCATCTAGTTTCATCTCAACACATCTTAGGTTATGTTTTTATACCTTTTCAAGCATTGAACCACATTCAGAAGTCAAAGCAGTGTGGCCCCTGGAGACGGTGGCAAAAGCAGATAGTTCAATGCTGGCTTCATGGGAACAATCCCGCATCTCTGAAAGTATGCCCTGTAGATCACCTGCAAAGGAAAAAAAGGCAGCAGATAATAGGTATTATGTGCATATATCTATAATAATTTATACTTGCATCTTTTCATGCTCTGTCCAATATAAACTAGACAATATCCAACTTGAGACTGATTTTGCCTTAACTTAAGCAATACAGAGTTCATTTGTTGCAGAAAACAAGCCACTGGCAGCAGCTTCCATGCTGCTTTTTGCCAATTTCCATTCTTGTTCAGTACATGATATTCGGCAAACACAACCCAAAAAGGAGGGTGAGGTGGTAAGGTACAATCACCAGTATTAACACAGCACATTTCAAATGTTGAGAATAAATAGATTACAAAAAAGGAAAAAAACACATTAGATGTATCAATGAAACTACTCAGACAGCATGAAAAACGTTGAAACAGCCTTTTAAATCTAAACCTTTCGTTAGCCAAAACACCAAAAAGAAATCAATCAATGTCAAATAGCAGAACCTTACAAACTACATAGATGCACGTTAAATCAATCAGTGGCCTTCCTACTACAATATATCATATGTTTACCTCAACTCACAGAATACATTTTCCAAACAATAGAATGTGGGGGAGAAAATCCTAAACATATGAAGACACATTAAGAAATAAAGGCTCATGCTGTCTCTAATCTGGAATCTATGCATAGAAATTGTGCATTGCACTTACAAAAACAACATCACAACCCTATTAGACTTGATTTTGTGTAGGAACATATCCAAACTCGATAATAGCTAGTTAACTGAAATTCTTTACTGAACTCTACATAAATCTATAGTATATCCAACCTGATACAAAAGTGAGAGTGAGAGATAACACAGCAAACATCAACTGAAACTAAAAATAATAACAAGACACTCTGCTCTTGGAGGGGAGTCTATGTGGACTCCCTTGACACCATTAACAGGATCACCAGCACTGCCACTCATCTCGACGCTATCAACTGAAACCCCATCCAGAGTGCAACACATACTACACATTTAAAGGCTGAAGATAATATCCCCTCCTCAGAATGTTCTGAGAAGATTCAGCCAGTAACTAGCATATTATGAGGGTAATATGGAAAATTCTTTTCTTGTTGAGAGCTCTCAACCAGAAGAAGTCAAGAAATGAACACTAAAATCCACTTCCAATGAATGTGGACAACTCCTTACATAGATGGCTCCATACAGAATCCCTTCAACACCCAGTAACAAACATCAATCACTTCCTAGAAGTTGTAGCTATACATGTTAGTAGTTTCAATGCAAAGCACAGATTTAACCTTCAAAGGGAAGACACCTCATGTGCAACTTTTTTCAACACTTGAATTTTGTAGATATGACACCAACTTCTAAAATCTAAACAGATATTGAAGCGGGACATGTTTTAGAGGAGAAAAAGATTTAAAACTTACCATGGTTATAAATTGAGAACGTGAGTATGTCAAAGGCATCTGTCACCATGAGAATCCAACCTGGAAAGCTCAGCCAGTGCCCACTCAATACTGCAAAAGCATCACCAACAATTGAATAAAGCCTACCTTTGTTCATCATGAATCTTCTTCAGAAGACATTTCTCAATTGCTTCATCACAAAGCTCAAGTGTCATCTCAATATTCCCCTCGTCATAGTTCATGTCAACAAAGTAATTCTATATTTCTTTATCTGCAACCAAGCCTTCTCTCCTCATCTCATCAAATAGCTCCCTTGCCTCAGCAATTCTCTTTTTCTTGAAAATCCCCTTGATGAGTGCATTATATGAACTCACTCTGGGACTGAATCCTTTACTAACCATTTCTTTGTGAAGGTACCATGCTTCTTTCATGTTCCTTGCTTTACAATGCCCTTTTATTAAAATGTCATAGGTGTTGCTGTTGGGAATCACTCCTTGAGTGCACATCTCTTTATAGATTTCAGTGGTGGACCGCATATCATTTCCTAGGCAGTATTGCTTCATAAGAGAATTATATGTTGTGGCATTTGGATTATTACCCTTCTCTAGCATCCAGCTTAGCAGCCTTTTAGCATCTTCCAGCATCCCCGACATACAAAACCCATTCATCAACACATTGAATGTTACCACCGTTGGTTGAAGACCTTTATCCAGCATCTCACCAAGGAGCTCATGAGCGTGGACCATTTCTCCTGATTTGCAATAAGCATCCATTAGAGTGGAATAAGTAATTATCTGGATGAAGCCCTGCTAGCTTCATGTCTTCCATAAGCTTGACTGCTTGCACTGTATTTCCTGCCTTGCAAAGTCCATTAATAAGTGAATTGTATGTGTACATATTCAGTTCCAGACCCTTGCTGAAAGACCATTAATAAGTGAATTGTATGTATACACATTCAGTTCCAGACCCTTGCTGCACATCTCATGAAGAAGTTCATTTGCAGTTTCCAGATCTCCCTGTTTACAGAGACCATCTGTCAGTGCTGTGTAAGTGACAATGTTGGGTTAATACCCATCTGAACCATCTGGTTGTGAACAGAAAATGCCTCTTTCATTTGACCTACCTTGCAATAACCATCAACTATTGTGGTGTAAGTGATTTCATCTGGAATCAACTGCTTACCAAGCATTTCACGGAATAACTTATCTGCTTCCACCATCTTTCCAATTCTACAAAGCCCACAAATGAGGGCAGTATATGTTATGTTCTCAGGAACAATCTGCCGGTTCTGCATCTCATTCCAAAGCCTATAAGCCGCTTGCAGATTTCCCTGTTGGCAGAATGCATCAATGACTGCAGTGTACACCATATTATCCGGAGCTATGCCATGACTCATCATCTCCCTCAACACCCTCTCTGCTTCTACTACTTGACTGTTCTTACACAGGAAAACAATAATGCTACTATAGGTGAATGCATTTGGCTTAAAACCTTTAAGGCCCATTTCCCTTATGAGCTCCAGTGCCCTTTGGAGCTCCCCAGCATGACAATAGCCATCAACAAGAGTACTGTAACTGATAACATCAGGAACACAGCCCTTTGACTCCATATCAAGGAGAAGTAAGTGAGCTTCCTTTAGTTTCTCTAATCGGCAAAGACTGTCAAGTATTATATTGTGTGATGCAGTGTTCCAGCAAACACCAGTCTCAGGAAATTCACTAAACATTTTCATTGCCATATCAACGCCAGTAAAGGTGTTTGACAAGCTAGATAGAAGAAGGTTACATGAATCAACAGAGATAACCACCCCATAGGTCAACATTTTATCAAACAGCTTCCTTGCTTCATCAAACGTTCCAGCCTCAACAAGTACTTGGAAGAAAATATCAAATACGAGGGGATCCGAACCCCAGTCTTTATAAGTGTATATCAAACGTTGGACAAAATGACTGAAGGAGAGACCAACATCTAAATTGGGTTTTGCCAAGAAATCACGAATAAGTTCATGAGCCATCTTCGGATGCTTAGAAGAAACAGCTATCTGAACAACTATGCATCGAGCTTCCAACGTCGGATCTTTGCGCAAGCATGCCCAGTTGAAGAAATCGATAACCAATTCGTAATCGTTCTCAATTCTAATAAGGACCCAGATGAGGTGATCGGACCTGAATTTGGATTCGAAGTGGCTCGTACCATCGCTGTCTGATAGCCGTGGAGATGTGGAGGACGAGTTCCGCGTCAGTGATGCTTGGTTTCTTGGGGGAATAATCAGGGAAAGGCCTGCTGGTACCACTCAAGCCTAAGGAGGAGAGGCTGTGGCTCAAACATCTGACGAAGACGAATGAGAAGAAGCTGGGAGCAGAACCGAATTGAAAAGTAGAGAGAATCAAAGAGCGACGATGCGAGAACGAAAGGACACACCTCTTCATGTCTGGACTCTGGAGGGAACCCACCAGGATGGAACAAAAATGGCCATTTTTTCAGGAACGGAGCGGACCGCTTTCGTGTCCTGCATCTTCTGGATTCGGAACTCAGAAGTACGGGAAAGAACGGGTGTCAATGGGTCAGTCCGGCTCGGTTTTGATCCGGGTTGAATCGGTTTCGGTGTGGGAAGGCTGAAACCGAAACCGAACCATATTTTCCTCAGCTTGCATGTTTCAGCCACAGCCTGCAAGTATCTTACTTCCACTATCTGAGTTCTGAATGATCAAATCAATTACAACCCGCAATAGGCACATCTCCCATTAATTCTCCAATTCAAAATAACTCAATACTCCATTTTCTCTAAAAGTCAACTAAAGTCAAAGTCAAAATCAAAATCAAAATCAATCCAAAACGTCAATCCTCTCAAACAGAGGTCAAATTTTGGGAATCAATCTCCCTCAACACAGATTATCGCCCTTCAAATTTGGATTGTAACTCCTTTAAGGTAGCTTTACTAACTCTCAAAAGATTATCAAGATATGACGGATAGATTAAAACTAATTAAAGAAATTCAGATAGATTCATATCTCAAAATTTTACAGATTTAATTAATAGGCAAGGGTGGAATTGAAAATAATAAAATATCATACCGTTCGACCGTCAAAATTGTCTCATATTTGAATCAACATCTAATCTAGGAATGACGAACAAGTGCTCGAAATTTCAAATTGATCAGATGGCTGGATTCCTTAATCTAGAAAAACACCCTATATCTATCCTTCTATAAAATTGAATCGTAAGTGAAAACCTTGAAGAACTATAATTACGTGTTGATGACAGAAATTAGAAATTGAATTGAGAAGAATTAGCAATAGTAATGAGACAGTAACAATAAATCATCCTTCCCGATCCTGTCCCCAAATGGTATCATAGTCAAGTTGAAAGTTGCCAAAATCGTAAAGACCATTCCTTTGGTAGTGTTTTACTCTTGTCATATAGACCTTCACCCAAATTGTATTGACTACACCCAAGTTGTACTCAACCGTGTTACCGTGGATAGGCGTTTGAAGGCGAATTAGTATTGACAGTAGGTGGTATTGACAGAAGGATATATTGACCGAAACCTTTATTGACTCGAAAGTGAATACTATGGCTTCTTACTTTCGGACCAGCTCGAGAAGATCTTCTTCCTTTGAAGCAAGCTCTACAGGAAAGGCTTATGATCAAGTCCATAATTCCGAAGAAGTGGTTTTTAGAAATTTAGAAGATACTATTAATAACTATACCATACCCACAATATCTGAATCAAAGGTATATCATAAATGGACTTTTGCTTTCCATAGTGATTATGTCATAAAAAAAAATGAAAGCACCCATACTCTTCTCTCTGACCAAAAACAAATCCAACTCCTAACCAGTTCTCAGATTCAGAGGCATAGAGAACGTGGATTTAAGTTTATCCACATTGGATCATTGCAAGTGGCATTAAAACCCTTATCTCTTCTAGGGTTAAACAGTGTTGTTTTTGTTGCTGTTCGTGATGTACGAATGCTAAATTTTAATGAATCTCTAATGAGTTCTATTGAAATTAGTCTATTTTTAGTGTAGACCTAATCTTACTATGTCCTTAACAGATACAAATATTTTTGATAGTATTGCCATTTCTTTAAAGACTTATGAATACCATATCGCTCCGGGAACTCAAAATCTCGTTGTGATTTATCGTATCTATTATAAAGTAATGACTACTGTCGCACCTAATGCTAAGGTTATAGACCCTCGTGGGCAAACTGTGCTTTTTTAGGCTAATTCCAGCCAGTCTCAAACTTTTGTGTCCTGGTGTATTCGATGGTCGGAAGTAAACCTTCCAGAATCCTGGACTCTAACCTCTATGGCTCAAACCCAGCCACCTTTCAGGACAACTCCATCCTGCATCACCCAACTCCCATCTGGTGATGTTGAAATCACTTTTGACCATAGACTCGATAATACTCGTAGATCTACTTCTTCTGTGATTTCTTTTTCCTCTGAGTTTTCTACATATCAAGCTCCTGCTCATGCTTCAACATCTCGAGCTCAGAGCGAAATATTTGATGGAATAATCAATCTTCAGGGTACAAATCGTACACCTACTCAGGTTAATCAACTTGTTTATGGTCCTCTTAGGGAACCCTCTTAGGCTAATCAGCAACCTATTGCTCCTATTGATACGGAAAATCGGTCCTCATCTCCAACACTCTCTGATATGCAAGCACCTTTGGGAATACATATGCTTCATATCACAGAAGAACCCAAATTCCAAATCAATAAATGATTTCTTATTCAGGAATACAAGTCTGCTAGAAATGATGAAAAACGACGGATCTTTGAAGAACACTACTCCAATTTGCAATGGCAAGAACTTCATGAGAAATGGATTTCTCATATGGAAACTCAACTAAATCTCCCATTCTTTCAGTGGTTAAAGATATACCTTATGGAAAAATCACCTAGCCCTCCATAGGTAAATGAAATCAAGAAGGTATCAACCATTTATGTTACCAAAGAAGGAATAGAAATTGAATATGTTCATCCTCCTCCTCAGGCCTTAAAGATAGGAACCAATCAGATGGCTGCTCCTCTCAAAACTTCAAGTAATACCTCCTCTCCGTTAATTGAGTCTCATCTTAGTCAAATTGTTGAACAAAACAATTATACTAATTATTGTTTTCAATCCATAGGAAGCCAGACTAATCGTATTGAGACGAAGGTAGATTCCTCAAAGGCTTCTACCCCGTCTACTTCTTATGCTAAAGTTGAGCATAACCAAAAGCCAATTTGGCAAATCCCTGCTTCTCAAATTAGAAGCAATCAGTCTATCATTTTTAAACCTCCTCCTATTTTGGATGTTCCAACTCGAAAGATTGAGACAACCATTGTTGATGAAATTGTATTTCACCTCAGTCAACTTCAGGTTTCCAAGGACAAAGAAAAACAAGCTATGACTCTTTCTCTAGCTGAACATTCTGATTCTGAGATTGAAATTGCTGAGAAAGAATTTCAGTCTATGCTACCTCAACAGGTAGCAATTCCTGAGCCAATTCCTCAGCTTAATCGAGTAATGAGAAAAGCTCACAAAATTATGCCTATGGCACTGACAAACTACTATTATCCTCGGCCTTCTCCTATTGATCTTCAATATGAGATGGAAGGTGAACCTACTACGTTTGACGGTACCTCCATTGTTGAATGGAATATTGACGGTTTATCCAAATATCAAATTGTCAATCTTCTAAAGCAGATGCTTATGTATGCCATAGCGGCAAAGCAGCATCAAACTACGATTCGACTGTTGCTAAAATGATAGCAATCGAATTTTTTGGCCAACTTCACGATTGGTGGGATTTCTATCTATCCGAAGAGGTTCAAAATCAAATCATTAATACTGTCACTAGAGTTCCACATAATCAAACTAAACAACTCGCTGATGGTACTTTTACCCAGCGAATAGTCTTTATTAATCATAAAGATGCGGTAAACACTTTAGTTTACACTATAACTCTCAATTTGTTGGACCAGCTGAAATCCTAGCTTGTCGAACAAGAAAACAACTTATGAATCTTCGATGTCCTACACTATCTCATTATAGATGGTATAGAGATGTCTTCTTTGCTAAAGTCTTTACTAGAGATGACTGCAACAATGCAATTTGGAAAGAAAAGTTTATCTATGATTTACCCCATTTATTTGCTCAAAATGATCGTTATAAACTTAAAGCAAAGCATAATGGTACTATTCCCTTCGACCAATATACTTTTAGGGAATTAGCTGCTGAAATTTGTTATGAAGGTCTTCAACTCTGCACAGACCTTAAATTAAAGAAGTAATTGTCTAAAGAAAGACAAGCTGAATTCAGAGAACTAAGAGATTTTTGTGAGCAATTTGGTTACCAGAAGATTCATCTTCTAAGTACTATGACTCATAAAAGACTCTCCAAGTTTTCTAAGCCTAAATATCAGGCTAAGCAATATAAATCTAAGCCCAAGCGCTCCTTCAAGAAACGCTTCTCTAAAGCAGGACATTATAAACAAACCCCCTGTTTGTTACAAATGTGGAAAAGTAGGACATTATAAAAATAATTGTCGAACTAAAGCAAGAATTAATACCTTAGCAATTGATGACTCTTTAAAGCAAAATCTTGAAAATATCTTGCTCTATAACTCATCCCACCCTGAGTCCAACACTGAGTCCTACTCAGATCAAGAAATTGCTCAACTTGAGTTCGACAGAGATTCTTCTGAGTCTAAAAGTCAGACTCCTCATTGTAGTTGCGATCCCTATCAGGCTATGCTTAAAGAAAATGACTTAATCGTTCTTTCAACAGAAGAATCATTCCTCTTAAAAGCAATTGATCAAGTTACTGATCCTGCAATTAAAGCTTAATTATTACATGAATACATTACCTTAATAAAGGACAATACTCGGTTTAGCCCAGTTCCTGCTACACAGCCTACAGTGCATGATTATAGCTTTAAAATTATAATCAACTAGGTTAAGGCTACCTCTCAAGCCCAAGAATCCACTGTTCAAGAACTTCGAAGAGATCTCAATGAAGTTAAAACTGAAGTTAAGAGTCTTAAACAAAGAATTCAGACTCTTGAACTTTATAATGAACATCAATTGATTGAGCCAGACTTCGAAGAAGAAACTTCCTTTAAGGATCTACTAGCAACTAAAGACACAGTAACTAGTACATCTACAACTACTATTGTAGTTTCTTCCGAATATGCTCAAATCCGTACTATTCAACATGTTCAAACTCATCGATGGCGCATAATAATAGATATTGTTGTCAATCGAGAATTTAGCCTAAAAACTATCACCTTAATAGACTTAGGCGCAGATAAAATTGTATTAACGAATGGCTTATACTTTCTCAATACTTTGAGAAGACCACTTAAAGACTGGTTACAATTGATGGATATAAAATACAGGTTGAGTACAAACTCCCATCTGCTTCTATATGTAATAATGGACATTGCCCAAAGACCCCTTTTATAATGGTAAAAGGACTTTCTACATTTGTTCTTTTAGGCACTCCATTCCTGTCCCAGTTGTATCCACTATGGATTGACACAGTCGATCTTCATTCTGTGATTTATAATCACCCTATTACTTTTTATTTCATCGAACTCCCTAAGGTTCATACGGTAAATGAAATTCAGACTCAAATTCAGTCCAAAGAAAAATTTATATGCTCTTTCTCCTCTAAAATCCAATAAAAAAGCATTCAACAAAAAATTGATGATCCTACATTTCAAGTTAGAGTAAAAAACTTTTAAGCTCAACTTGAAAAAGATTTTTTTTTTTTTTGAAATCCCTACTGCATTTTGGTATCGAAAAACACATATGGTCACCATCCCATATGAAGATGATTTTTTCGAAGACCAAACTCCCACCAAAGCTCGGGCAGCTCAAATGCCTAATGTCAGAAATAGATTTCTGAACTCCTTACTAAAGGTCTTATCGACCTAATAAATCTTCTTGGAGTTGCACTGCCTTTTATGTAAATAATAATGCTGAGGTTGAACGTGGTGCACCCAGACTTGTCATCAATTATAAACTCTTAAATAAGGTTCTTAAATGGATTCCGTACCCTATCCCTAATAAAAGGGATCTTCTCAATAGATTATATGCCTTAAGCGTTTTCTCTAAGTTCGATATGAAATCTGGGTACTGACAAATTCAGATAGCAGAAAATGATAGGTATAAGACAGCTTTTGTTGTCCCATTCGGTTAATATGAATGGAAAGTTATGCCTTTCGGTTTTAAAAATGCTCCCTCTGAATTTCAAAATATTATGAATCAAATCTTTAAATAATATTCGTAGTTTATAATTGTGTATATCAATGATGTATTTATTTATTCCCAGGACATTGCTCAACATTGGAAACATCTTAATATTTTCCTTTCTATTATTCGTCAAGCAAGATTAGTTGTCTCAGCTAAAAAGATAAAACTATTTCAAACTAAAGTTCGTTTTTTGGGATACTATATTTCATTCGGTTCTATTATTCCCATTGAACGAGCTATTCAGTTTGCAGATAAGTTTCCTGATGAAATAACAGATAAAATTCAGCTTCAAAGGTTTCTTGGTAGCCTTAATTATATTGTTGAATTCTACAAGGATTTAGCAAATAATGCCAAACATTTATTTAACAGGTTAAAGCAACAGTCTGACCTATGGACAACTGTACATACTGATGCTGTCCGTCAAATAAAGCTCAAGGAAAAGAAGCTTCCGTGTTTAAACTTAGCATGACCTGGTTGTTTTAAAATTGTTGAGACAGATGCAGCAGAATTCGAATTTGACGGTATTTTGAAGCAAAAATGTCCTAACCTTCCAAAAGAAGTCTTAGTACATTTTACTTCAGGCACCTGGAATTCAACTCAACAAAAATATTCTACAATAAAAAAGAAGATTCTTTCACTTGTTTTGTGTATAACTAAATTTGAAAGTGATCTTCTTAATCAAGAGTTTCTTGTTAGAGTGGATCACAAAGCGGCTAAAGATGTCCTTGAAAAAAATGTAAAATATCTGACATCCAAACAGATCTTTGTTCGATGGTAGTCGCTTCTTTCTATTTTTTATTTTAATATTGAATTTATTAAAGAAGATACTAACAGTTTACCTGATTTTCTAACCCGAGAATTCTTGCAGGGCTCCTAAACATAAGGCTATAATCCCTGCCTCTCCCGATAAGGAAGTTGCCTCCTCTTGTTCTAGGAAATTTCAAGAAGCACCTACTCCTATTTCATCTTAGACTCCTTTAACAACCTTAAATAAGGCTGTTAATAATTCTCCCTTCATAGAAACAAGTTTTATCTTAGTCATTCCCATCGAAAACATCTACCTTCGTCACACCCCATCAGAACTTGCCACCATTTATCTTCGTGACCATTTTCATCTATCTTCTGGTGATAAAACTCGTTATTTATATGAAAGAATTCTTGAAGAAACTCAAAGTGCTCATATTGAGCTATAAAAGTGCTCATATTAGGGCTAATTCGAAGCTCAATATATTAAACATCATAAGGGATCATGAATGGGGACCTTCTCCCTCATTTAAACGAGAATTTTATGATGTCTCTGGCCTTAAACTTAGGTCATATGATTATGCTGATTATGTCAAAGCTTGGGACATGGTACTCTTATATCATAATGACCATGAAACCCATTCCTGATTCGTGAAGTTTCTTCTTCAACGCACCTTATTAGGTGTGCCGAACTGATTTTTACAATGGTTCTTCACCTGGGGACCACCTCCTTTGGTATTCTTCCTTCATCTCTTCAACTGTTTGTTACTAAATTCAAAGATTTCAATCAACCTTTGGGCTTCCGGGTTCTCTTCATCCAATTCTTCATATTATACGAAGTTCCCTGGATCTTTCAATGAAAGTATCGGATGACTACTGATGAATTTGTAGAATAGAATTATGTTCCCACATTAGAACGACATATTATGGTTACATGGTGGGGTAAATTCGACATTTCACCTTTAACTGGTTCACGATTTGTGCCTAAAGAGGCATTGGTTCGGATCTGCCCCTTGCATCCTCTTCAACAACGGCAGCCTATACGCTTTTTTTAAACATTTTCAACACTGCTAGGCATCGTCGTTCGTATTTATTTGATGAACAGATCTAAGAGCAAATTTTAACTGCTATTGGGTTCAATACTCAGCCCGATAATCCAACCTCATCATCATCCTCCTCGGGATCAACTCTTCTTCTTTCGAATGACTGAAGCCAATTCGCTCAACGGCCTGATTGAGAAGTAGGGGTGTCAATCCTGAGCCAGCACCGATAGGCCCAACCGAGCCTGACTAGCTTAAGGCCCGACTTGGACCAACCCGTTTATTAAACTGGCATTCACGATGTAGGCTACTAGACCGTCGAGCACCCGACCGACTCGACTCGATTCAGAAACCCACTAGAACCGAGTCATTTAGCCCGACCGACCCGACCCCTTTAAAACTGCCTAAATATCTATTTTACCACTAATAATACAAAATATCAGTGCTTGGTTGTGGTTTTTTGATGAATTCTGGATTTCAAGTATCATGTGGTTTTTTGATGAAATAGAATTCTAGGATGAAATAGAATTATGGATTTTTTTTTTTTGTTCCATTAGCCATTTTCATAAATGAGAAAAATAATGAGTATCTTTCAATTTCACCAATGGGGTTTGAGTTGTATGAACCAGTACAGTCACAGTCAATCAGAAACGAATCAAACAATGAGGATAATCCAGTTTAACTTCTTCATATATGAAGGAAAGTAATGACTATTTTTCTATTTCTTCAATGGGTATTGAATTATATGGTCCATTACAGTCAAATGACAGGGGATGTTGATGTAAATCACCCTTGATTGTTTGATGTTAAAAATCCCTTCCTTTATGGATAATTTTTAATAACTAAATTAATTTAAAATATTTTGTTTCTATGATTCACTCATTCTATTCAAACAATGGTTTTGTTACGTGATTTTTGACAAACATTAACGATAACCTTTGACCAATCAAAATAAACGTGCTAAGCAAAAGTGATAGATGACAGTTTTTGACAGAATATGTAATATTTAAGGTAGCCTAGGATATTTTTTTTCTGATTGCATTGAAACTTGCAATTTCACATCTTTATTACAAATTTGATTTTCAAAATACCATTCACATCAATTTTAATAATTTAACCTTTTAATTCTCAGTTCTCTATGGATTCAACCCGTTTCTTACCATTATGTCACAGTTTAGTTAGGGTTCTTTTTTATTCGTTCACAACAACGGCCAGTGTCCCATCCCCTTTCTAACAGGATTTTGATTAAGTTGGGTTTGAGGGGAAACGGATCAGGTAGGGTAGAAAAGGGTTAATGGGGGGAGAAAATGGAGGTATCAACTCAGATCCATGGGATCTCTCCTATCCATGTGTCGAGCATTGAAGCAGAGTTGGACAAGAGTTGGGCGATACCCGAGTTGGAGAGGAGCCGAATCCAATATTATGGACCATCAAGATAAAAAAAGCTTCTAGGCAACATCCAGCTCTTTTTTATTTAGTGCCTGTGATAATCCAGTACTTGGCACTCAAAAGTTTTGAGTGTCGAATGAGATAGGTGATCCGGGTTCTTGGATGTTACTGGATAGGCCCCCCCATGTTCTCCCTCATATCTCTATTTCAAGCAGTGCCGATTCCAGACTCCCCCATGAGCGGTTTTCAACTTTCGAATGCCTTCATGCCCACAGTTTTTGTTAGAGAGCCTACTGTCTAATCATTCCACTGAATAATTCGGATAACCCACTGTTTCTTCTTTTTTATTTTTCTCCATCTGCCAGTTTTCCCATATATATATATATAAAACAGAAGCAGCTGCTACCACATCATCATTTAGCTAGCGTATACTTCATATTACTTACTCCTGTCAGGAGTCCTGAAGACCAAAACCACTTCTTCTTTCCCTTCCGTTTCTCCCCCTGCGTCTGTCTCTTTACCTTGTGGGTGGCCGAGGTGTAAGAAAAGCAAACCAGTAAGTGATAACAACGATGTCCGGGCTAGTGGATATATGGACGGCCGAGCTCGAAAAGCTGCGTGAGAAAGGTCTTTCCGATTCCCAATCCCAAACCAATGCCGTGGATTCAAGCCTCATGCATCGCTCATCGTCTTCGGCTTCACACAACGAATCCGTATCCGTCTCTCCCACTTTTGGCGGACTCATCCGTCCCAAGTCGCCGGTTGTGAACTACTCCGAAGCTTCTCTCTCTATTTCTATGCTCGTCGATTGCTTTAGCCTTTGAAGACAAAAATAATGGTCAAGAAAATGCTCAAAACCCATGTTGATCAATGGCTGGGACGAACCGGACCCATCGATTTGCTTGTACATAAGCTATCACTTGGTTTTTCTTCGTGTACCCTCCCCCATAAAAGCTTCCTGTAATAAAATTTCGCTGGTTCTGCGATTGAAAAATGAGAATAACATGAAGTGTTCTTGATTGCAAAATCCATTATAACCTCAGGGAAACTGTTTAGTTGTTCTCTAATCAAAAGCTTTGATGCATGAACACAACCCTTATGCCGATTCACTGCACAGAACGAACTTTTGGGTACTCTTTTCTTCGCATCCTTGATTCATTTTTTTGCCTTCTTACAAACTGTTGGTTAACTACAATCCTTAGTTCTTACCACAGCTAATTGATTCTTACCAACAACACAATAAAACTTGGAGCAGTATCAAACATCGGTTACAGGGAACTACATAGAGATTAACCTTTACAAGCTTTAAGTCTACAACATAAGCTGTAGAATTTGTTAATGTTTGTACTGGATTCTCTTCCTCCAAAGCAGTGGACATTCTTTGTTCAAAGAAATGAAGGCACTTGGTGTTCTGCAAAAGAGGCTAAAGTTGCCTATCAAGAAGGAAACTTCAGTTAGCACTTTTAAATCCACAGAGAAAATATGGGCTTGTATAAAACACCAACTCCCCAGCTATCATACATTCAGATGAAATGGGATGAATGAATGAGCAGTTAGAAATTACTTCCTATTAGCAATATCCAATATGAGATTCATGCACCTAACACAGACAGAAAACAACAAAAAAGGAAAGTTAACAACAGGGGATTCAACAATGCTGAACCATCAAAAGAAACAAAAGCATACTATCAATTTACAAACTGTGATCATCATTAACTGGAATGGTGACCCCGATTCTGATTTGAATCTCTGATCCAATTTCTGAAACCATGCATTTATCAAGGTATGCAGATGTTGACCGTTAAACTAGTCTCCTTACTTTATACCTTACCTGCATGGTCTGATGTGGAAGGGAATACATTGCCCAAGGATTAATCTACAAGAATAACCCTCAGGATCAAGATATATTCAACAACTAATATAGTTTAATCTAAGGGTCAAAGACTATACATCAAGCAACAAATTGCCTTCACCAAAAAAAAAAAAAAAGGGAACAAAATGCCAATATATTTCCCAGAGGAAAGCAAAGATTTCTGAAACCATGCATTGATCAAGGTATGCAGATGTTGACAGTTAAACTAGTCTCCTTACTTTATACCTTACCTGCATTCTGATCTGGGAAGTGGAAGGGATCAAGGGAATACATTGCCCAAGGATTAATCTACAAGAATAACCCTCTGGATCAAGATATATTCAACAACTAATATAGTTTAGTTTAATCTAAGGTCAAAGACTATACATCAAGCAACAAATTGCCTTCACCAAAAAAAAAAAAAAGGAACAAAATGCCAATATATTTTCCAGAGGAAAGCAAAGATTAAGGAATATACATAAAGTTGCATACATACAAAATCGTCGGCATTGCCTATTCAATGAGCCAATCAATTGGTCAATTGGAAGATAAGAAAATCTACCAGACCAAAGGGCAGCGGCAAACGCATCCTGCCAGACAAGTAAAATGTCAGCCAACTGTCTTGAAAGCCCTTGCAGGACTCTCCTTCGACCACAGAAAACCACCCATCAGATTTCACCTCCTTGTCATGGGGTGGGAGAGACTTTTTAACTTCCTGAATTCCCAGTTAAAAGGCTCATCTGGCAAAAAGAAAATTACTGGAGGGTTTATCTGATAAGCCCCTAAATGCAGAGTCGAGATCAAAGCCGTTAGGCAGCACTCCACCAGTTGAACGAACTAGAGCACTTAACGTACAAACAAATGTCTGAGCTGGTGTCATGAAATCAAAGATCTGGTGGCTCAGGCAAGTGAAAGCTATGGCGAAGGCCATTCAGGAAGCTCTTGATTAATGGAAATAGAATTGAAATTATCCATTCCATTATGCAACCGACATCCAACTGATTCAGCCTCATATTCTTGACCCGGTAAGGGAGAGGGGCACCCAACTGATTCCGAATTGCTGAGGCAATACATCAACATATGTGTTCCCAAGAAATTGGAAAGGTGCAACAACCCTTCTGCTCTAGGCATTCATGTGAGACCCATGCCATGCCCTTGCCAACCTTGGAAGAAAAGCCAGAGGTATCCTCTCCCCAATGGAAGGTACTGATTTACTTCCTAGATCTTATAGAATGTACAAGCTTCAAATGAATGTTCAAATCCATGGTGTCCAACCTTCATACATGTTACACAGGTTATCTATACTGGTAGCTTGCTTAAGAAGATAATCCACTTGCTCTGCAATATCCATTTCCCTACAAAAGTACCAGAAAGTTTCACCGGTCAGAAAATCAAAACCATCCGGAACAGGAGAACTCCACCTTGAAGAAATCATAGTTACCTGCCGTCTTCAATATCTCGTCCATCTAGTTTCATCTCAACACGTCTTAGCACTGACATTGCATAAGGGTTCTTACCTATCAAATAGGAAAGAGAAACATACAAAGGTAAGGAAACAAGACCAAGAAACATTTTCCTAGAGTTGAGTAAATAAGATGCAATGCATAGTTTTGCAAGACCAACAAACATTTTCCAGTTCTGCACAAAAGAACTTGCGATTTTATCTTTGCATTGGTTAATGTACTTGTCGCTGATTACTCAATACCAGTGTGACATTATTGCCATATCATGGAAATTACTGTAAGTAAACCATCGTTATCATTCAGGAAAATTATACATCAGTTTGTTTTAACATTTTTCCAAGCAAAATTGGTAACATATAATCATCAGCTTGTCAAGTTGGTAATAACTGTTAAGATTCATATAAGGGGCCTTAACCAACAGCCTAACACTGGCCCAGTTGCCTCTCATTCTATATTTTTTTCCTTTTTTTGGAGGGGGGTGGGGGAGGGGGGTAATAGGAATGAAACATGTGTCTCTTACCCCTGCTTATTTGACCACCACAATCTGTATGGGGAAGCCTATATTGAATTTTCATCATATAAGACATAAAATATGTTCATCAATTCTCAACTCACAAGCGGATTTTCAGAAACTACTAGGTCAACATGTCCTATTCCACTCCATTAAACCATTGAATTCATCAATTATTCCTACAAATTATGCCCGCAATCTAGCAGTAAAGAGGGGGGAGGGGCAGGCTGAGAAACTAAAAAGACCATTTTATGTGTTTCTAGGTTACTTGAATCAAACTAGGCCTCAATTTCCTCCATACCATAAATGTGGTTGTTTAGCTGTCACATCGGTACCACTTGTGGCCACTCATACATATTAGAAACATGTTTCAAAACCTGTGTTAACTACAACTTAAGATTGGCCTATTTACTTGGGGGTGGGGGGTAGGAATGAGATTTGGGCGACTCTTACCCCTGCTAATCCTGCTATGACCATCTATACAGGGAAGAGAAGCTTCATGATTTGCAGGATGCCTCTTAACTTGGTTTGTTGTGGATGCATCATCTTTAACCCCACAAATCACATCCTCCAATTTTTCCTTGCCCAATGGACCCAAAGAATCGACATGACCATTTGTAGCTTCAGAAGATAATGCCAAGGCTTGCAAAAGTTCAGTTGGCTCATCAAGAGCTGAAGAAGAGTTAGCACCACCATTCCTGACCTCCACTACTTGAGATTTTGACTGCCCATGTGATGATCCCTCTTGGATATTGGTGCCAGTGGAAAGATTGGAATTTAGATGTTCTGCACATTCTCCTCCATCAAATCCACATGAAAATAGTTCCACCCGATTTTCTTGACCACTGAAACTATCAGAAATACTTGACTCAGCTGAGGAAATGCTGGAGATGGAGCTACTACTGTATATGCTGTTGGGAGGAGAGATCCATCCTTCATCTTGCAAAGATAACCCAGCAGCATCCAGAAAATCTGAATTGCTACCTCCATCAGTTCTGGAGAACAGATCCTTCTCCTTGTCATCAAATGCAGCTGCATCACCTGCGAGGTCAGACCTTGATAAATTCATATCTTGTGACCTCGCTGCCTGGCTCTCTCCCAGTCCTTCCAGTGCCTGTAAAGAAAAAGGTACTATTTACTTAAATCTTGATTTATCAACACCTAAGGAAGGATGAAATCATGAACAAATTAAATCTTCTTCATGAGAATACTAGTACTACGAATAAAACCCTTGTACAGAACTTATGAACCACCACAGCCACTTACACAAGGGTTTCAAAAATTATAATTTTTTATTTTCACATTTTCCAAAGCCTAAGAAGTATGGTGGTAAGGTGATTCGTATAATCATAAAGGCTTTCGTTTGTAGTGCCAGCATTTCTCAAGAACTAATGGTAAGGCATATAGGACAGCCAAAGTCGAACCAACTCTCCATTTTTCCCTTTTGGGATAGGCAAAATATAGGACCATAACCTTCCAATCACAGCCAAAACATAGATATAACTTGAGAAGATAAGGTTTAAAAGCTCATTAATAAAAAAAAAAAAAGTAGGACCTCGGTGCAATGGTAAGGTTGCTCCATTATGACCAAGCGGTCATGGGTTTGAATCAAGAAACAGCCTCTCCGCGAAGCAGAGGTAAGGCTGCATACATTATGATCCTCCCATCCCTGCAGTGGTGGGAGCCTCGTGCACTACGTATGCCCTTATAAATTTGTGCCCAACCGAAGGTTTTTGATCCTTAGTTTGTACTCTTGCCACCCAAAATGTTGATTGGTGAATGACACAAAACCAGGCCTTCAACGATTGTGCCAATAATAAAAAGGCTGGAAAAATGGAACCAGCATTCAAGGAGAACACAAGGTTGAACAGAAGAAAAAGGATGAACTTACTTTATGAAGATTTCCAGCATGGAGACTTGCAGTCCGTGCAAGCCTGGTCAACATAGAATGGAGTTCCTCCACAGAGAGAGTGAGTGATGGCACCAATGGTTTCAAAGACTGTTGAGCCTCTCTAATCCTCGAGTGGTAGGATTGATATATTGCTTGTCCGTGAATAGGAGAGATCTCCATCTTGCTCTCTCTTTCCTTTGAAATAGCATCAGCAATCGCAGGTACATCCTTAGATAGCACTGATTCAAGTGGAAGAAGTATTGTGTTTGCCTGCCCGAAGACAAATACAGTTTAGCATATCTGTCTCTCAGAAGAAAATGTGACATTGAAGGTGTTGAAATCAGTATCAAAGGTATAGATAACCCTCTGTTATTGTGAAAGATATGCAACCAGATAAACAAGAAGCCTCAGGCTTGGAAGATGAGGGAAAACCTTTGAAAGGTCTGCCAAAAGAACTTTGTGTAAGTCAGCAGCCTCCTTTCCCAAGCTGTGAACATCATGTAGACCCTCGGTTATTGCCAAAACCTACAAATAGAAATACAAAGATATCAGAGAACATCAAGGGGGGTTAATGTTGGTCTTCCTCATGACAACCATGGTTTCAGAACCAATCCCACCCTGGATTGGGATCAATCATATCCAAATCATACATGAAGTAGTTTTCTAACGGGGTCAGGATTGGATCAGTTCATTTCAATGATCAAGAAAAGAAGCAATCCACTTGATCTTGATCATCCTCAGCTTGACTGATCCAACTACTGATTGTTTCGTATCAAATACAGAAAAAGTAACAGGCAAAATAAGAGGTACATCTATCTTCTAGAATGGAGAAATGAGAAAATAAGTATGGTCAATTCATCCACCACTACTGCTGATAGCCCAGAGGCTTTGTGAATGAGCAATGACGCTACAGGCCTATAGAGACTAAGGGAGGCATCACTTTCCCCCTTCTTCTGATCAGAAACAACTGAACTCCAATTCATTTCAAAGGTTTGCATATTAAGTAATACATCTTGCTAATGTATCCTTTACATCATTTTTTTCCCCTACAATGTTTGGCCAAAGGTTTTGTATGCTGACTTGCAACCAGAAAGAGTGTCCTAGTGTATGGGGCTCCTGCTACTTAACCCCTGCTTCACATGAGGCTGTTTCCAAGTTTTGAACCTGCAACCAACAGGTTGCAATAGCACAACTTAATCGTTACACCAAGGCTCGCCCACTAACTAGATGAACCCAAAATCCCTCTCCATCCAGGCCTGGGACTGGCAATAGTTGGTATAAGGTTTGATAGAGTTCAACTGTGTGTATGGTAATTTTAACAACGAATTCATTATAAGGAAGCCTGTAACTCCAACAACCAAAAGCATCATTTAACAGGCATTTGCGGTTTATTCGAAAATGTTGTGGCAGTAGTAGGGTTGGTGATGTGCTCAAGTACATTCTACGTTTCATTATATCTAACCACTGATCTTATGGGAACATAAAAGTTATTCGCCATTTACACATCCATAGTCATGATGCACCGGTTCACATTTAAGGAGCATGGAGATCCGGGGAACAACTCTAAATCCCAGTTAGTGTGAAATATATGAAACAGCTAGCATTATCAACACAAGAAAGTAAATATTCGTTATTATGGGTAGTTCCTACAAAGGATCGGACTAATGACGTAAACAATACTTGAATTCTCAATGTAGATGCTACATAGTTGGTTCTCATCCTTCAGACACTACAAGTGTAATAGGAGCAGCGTCAACAAAAGGGATCACCTCTCAGATGATCTCTCATGGCTATTGAGGGCAAATCATCATCAGATGGTTCTATTTCTCAATCTTTCTGAATAGCTCCTAACGGAACCCAGGTCTAAAAGATTGAAAAAATCAGTCATTCACAGCCACTGATGAAGGATTCCTCGAAAAGTTAAGGATTAGTAATCCTTTCTAGAAATCGAATGGGTTCGGTCTTAAACAGTACTTTTTGAAGAAAAAATAAGTTATGTGATATGGATAACGCTTTTATACCTCTTCAAGCATTGAACCACATTCAGTAGTCAAAGCAGTGTGGCCCCTGGAAACGTTAGCAAAAGCAGATAGCGCAACGCTGGCTTCATGGGCACAATCTTGCATCTCTGAAAGTATGCCCTGCAGATCACCTGCAAAGGAAAAAAGACAGCAGATAATTGCATAAATCTATAATAATTAAAACATGCATCTTTTCATGCTTGTCCACTATAAAATAGACAATATCCAACCTGAGACTGATTTTGCCTTTGCTGAAGCAATACAGAGTTCATTCGTTGCAGAAAACAAGCCACTGGCAGCAGCTTCCATGCTGCTTTTTGCCAATTTCCATTCTTGTTCAGCACCTGTCATTAGGCAAACACAACCCAAGAGAGGGGGGCGGGTAAAGTATAATCACCAAAAATTAAAAAAGCACACTTCAAATTTTGAGAATAAACAGATTACAGACAGAAAATTAGGTTCACTTGGTAAGCTTTGAAACTTACGAGTAAAAGATTGATAAGCAACATCCAATCTTGTTAGAGCATTCAAGTAAACTTGCTGCCAAAGCCTCCCATCACCCACAGTCCTACCAGCAGATGTCTCTGCTGGCATCTGGAAAATGCCATCTCTAGATGCTTCAAACTCCAGTATAGATGAGCAAATTTTGATAATATCTAAAGCTTTCTCTTGAGCAGCCCAAAGCAACTGGTGCCGTCTCATCAGATGATCATGAAATTCAGGAGGTATTCCTGAGCTCTTGGCCATTGTAGTCCCAGCCCCAATGGTACTAGGGCCAGCACATGCCCACCCCATTGCCCTTTCAAGTTGTCCTTCAGCTGACACAGAAGTCCTCTCACTAGTTTGCAGTGACTCCATAGATCTAGCTATTGATGACACCGTTGACTGTAAATTCTCAAGCAATTTAGGTCTACTGAGGTTAAGAATTATGGGGTATAACTGATCATCACCTATAAGGAATTTCTGAGATATCATCCTGTTCTTATTTAGGTATGGCAATAAAGAATCACACAGCCATTCCAACTGAACAATCTCTAGGCTTGTCTTTCGAATAGCCTCTTTGAGTTCACTTACTTGCCTTTTCATCAGGGAAACAGCTGATCTTGCAGCTCTAGCAGTCTCATGTGCATTACAGTATTCCTCAAGCATAAGCTGCACCCTTTTGACAGCACCACCATCTCTTTTTACTTGATCAACACTGAGTTCTTTCGCTGGCAGGGTAAGTTGCCTCAAATGCTCATTTTCTTTCTCTAGTCTAGCCAAGAGAGCAGGAGCAACTCGTTCTCTCAAATATTGACCTACATGTCCTTGAAGCTGGATTTCGAGTTTCTTCTTCAAAACATTGTAGAGCTGATCAAATCCTAAATTGTGATCCACGGCCGAAGATATGTCATGTATGCACGAATCAAGAAATGAATCCATGACTCCAACTTTCCAGATAAAGAAGCAATGATTTTTCAATAAACTGGCAAACTTCCAGATATATTCTGTTATTGAGTATCCAGAATTCATTAGATTCACCAGATTAGAAGATCCGTTTGAATAGGAAGAAGCATAGCTACCAAATTTGGACAGCATTTGATCAATAGGTTCCAAGTCAGAGAAGGGTTTTACTAATGTAGCCAGAAGGCCTTTGCTTCTCAAAAGATGAGGATCCCTTCCTTGTTCAGCACTGAATAGAGATAAAAAATGGCGTTCAGAAGAAAGCAATGCATTTCTAACAGCAGCTTCCCTCTTTATCAGAGAAGAAGTCCGCATGTCCTTTTGGTTCCATGTCTGATGGAGTTGGTCCAATTGAGCCCTACATGCTTCTTCTTGAGATGCAAGCTCTTCTGCTTCTTCCCATGAAAGATGATCTCTACCCTTCATGGCAGCTTCTTCAAGAGCCAACTGCTGCTCTGTGATGAGGCCAACCTTCACAAAGTAGTTCTGTTCAAGATCTACTAAGGAAGCTCTCTCGATTTCAACCTCAACAAGCTGTTCTAGTGCTGTATCAATGGATCCCCGGATTTGTGAAAGGGATCCAAAAGCATCCATAACTTCTGAATTACGTGAAACAATCGACCTCATTATCTCTGGGAGAACAACTTCAGTCATTTGCCCAACTAAAATTCTACATGAAAGTATACTGTACTGAAATATAGAAGCCCAGTTCTCTTCAGAAGAGAACTTAGTATTGTCTATATCTAAACAAATATTAGGTACATCCACACCAACAAACCGCTGAAGTTCATTAGCGAACCCTGCAACAAGCATGCACTTCTCTACTTGTTCTTCTAACTCGGAGAAGATAGTTCCTGAATCAGAATGTAAACTATCTTCTGCATATCTCCATCCAATTCTTTCAATGGAGTGACCTAATATGTGAAGAACCTTACCATTAACCTCATTATAAAGAGCACTTGCTGCTGCGTGTAAAACAGAGAGTACCTTTTCCTTCTTCTCTTCAATCTCTCCCAGATATCCAATGTCCTTGGTCCCATCATGTTTAAATTGACTCCTTTGAGTAAAGGATACATCATCTTCTTTCCTTGGAAAACCAGCAGATTGCATGTACTTTGTGAAGGCAGTTATGAGACGATCCTTAGCTTTTGCTTCCGTATCTGAGCCAATAGAGTTTACCAGTTCGGAACACTCTTCTTCAACTTTCTCTATCTCCATTGCATATTTCTCCACCTTATGACAAAAATCTTCATGCCCCTGCTGAATAGAATCAATACCCTCCCCTTGAGCCTTAGCAATGAGGTCAGCAGCTTGTCTTCTGGCTAGAGAAAGAATATCAGAAGATATATTATTCACTGACAATTGCAAAATTTGTGCCCAACCATGAAGTGGGCTTGTAGTTAAGTAATTCAGGGGTAGGATTCTTTGCAATGCTAAAGCATATGCTTGAAGTGCTTGAACTGCAGAAGATAGTCCACCATCCAATTCAGCAATGAGCTGAGAAACCTCCCTATCTAAATCATAACATTGTGCTTGTGTAGGCTCAGGGACAATAGTCAATGGTACACCAGCCACCAGGACAGCAGATGTGAGAGATAAGGCATCTTCCATGCTACTCAGATTTATGCAAGACTGGACTTCTGGAATTGAACCACTTCGCAAAGCATCAAGGACCCTCCCATGTTGTTCTATCCACATCGCTGCCTCTTGGGCTTTCTCAGCTGCCAGAGCTCTTGCTTGAGCAAACTCCTGAGTCTGTTTTTCAAACAAGGCACGGGTTTTCTCTGAATTACAAGTTACTTCAGCAACAATTGACTTTGCAGATGTTTCATGCAAAGCGAGGTTTGACCTCTCTTGATCGGCATGGTAGAAGAGAGCAGAAACAACTTCATATTTTCTTAGGACTTCCAAGAACCTCTGGAAATTATATGTTCTTGCAGTCAGAAAAATTAACTAAACACACTGATTAACCAACAAATTTAACAAACAAAACTAGATCAGCAGGGCTCTGACATACCTCGAGTACTGATTCAGCAGCTGGTAAGGTAGCGAGTAAGAGGTCATGATGTTCCTGGTTCACAAACAAGGCCAATCAAGCGTCAACTGAATCTCCAAATAATTCCAACTTAAGAACCAAAACTGATGGGGTGCAAATGACACTACTTTGTCTATCCCCCTTAACAAGATTTAGTACAGTTCTACAAATGCTGAAGGCTATTACCAGTTCTAAAAATGCTGAAGGCTATTACCACAGGTCATAAACCATATGCATCGAGGAATACTTAACTATTCTACAAAGTTAATAAGAAACGGGCAATGAGAAGAGAAATGCATTCCCTCTTTTCTGTCCTTGGCAGGTTGATGTTTATGAGATAAAACTGATACAGGCAGGGGATCAAAAAAGAACCTAAACTATGCCTGTGGGAGATGAGCCCACATAAAAATGACAAAACTCCACAAAAGGTCTGAGACCAGACCTGTAATTAAGGGAAATAGGCCAGAATAGATTTCAATATAAAAGCTTAAAGGATGATTATTTGGAAAACTCAGTTTGAAAGCAAATCTAATTTCTAGAGGGAAAAATCACAAACTTGATTCAGAATCATAGAGATGAAGATAAATCATGATCAACTATCAATCTGATGCAATGAGTATGAAAACAAAACTGAATCAATTGCAGAGACTAGGAACTAACTAGACATAAATTCTTCTTTGAACTAAACTACTTGAACTCTTAGGCTGTACTCTATTAAAGATATAATGGCCTAATCTAATAAGACTTCCCTGAGAAACTAAGCAAACTACTCAAAATAGACTTATTAAAGACAATTTTCTTCTCTGCAACCATTAACCATCTTTGGATTGAGCGTAACATCCGTCGATGGTCATCCAACTCCCGCTCTCCAGACAGGATTTGGATAGCCATCTTCTTTGATGTTTCCTCCAAAATCCAATCCCTCCCCACCCGCTCCGTCCTTAACTCCCTCAGAAATAGGAATAACATTGCCTCCTGGAACCTTCTCATTGACACCATCCCCCATACTTGAGCCCCCTAATGTAGAAGCAGATTACACAAGGTAACTACCCCCAATGAATTACAACTCCAAACCCAAATCAGATAGGACTCTTGAATTAACTTGACAAAGCACAGCAATAGGAACAGAAAAACTACCAGAAAAGACCCTGGGAAGTACTTAAAAGAACCAAAACCCCAGGAGAGAGAAACCTGCGGCTGGAGCTAGGCTGCTCAGAATGGACCCAAAATAGGGTCGATTGTAGGCCCTGGTGTATGGAAGAAAACCTCCAAAGATGAACAGATTCTGCCAGCTGGTGAGAGAGATATGGAGTTTCTTGATTTCTGGCCTTCAAGAGAGAGAAATAGAAGAACCTTCAAGAACCGCAGCTACTGTCTTCAGTTGCTCTCCAAGTGTGGGTCGAGTGGTCCACTTGGAAGGGAGAATGAAACCCCAAAAGGGTTGGCAAATCAGACCTCCAGTGTGGGAGTCATGGGATTCGACTGGATCTCAAGATTCTTCACTTTTGGCTTGATCGATTCTGGTTTAGCAGGGTTTTCAGATCTGAATATCCTTGAGTCGATGGTCACAGCCAGCAAACATCAGTAGCAGGAAATCAAATTAGAGAAAGAATAAAGTAACCAAGAGAACTGTGGGTGGGATTGGCTATCTCGGCCTGGGCATCTCATCCACAGCTATCTCAGCTGTTAGAAGCAATTGATTGCAATCTTTGTTCATTCAATTCTGAAATTCTGAGTACCAGAGCTCCTCTATAAATAGAGGGCAGCAACTATGCTATTAGCAGTCACATTAGAACTAGGAGTTGTACTCCTACTAGGACTAACATTAGAAACCTAGTTAGACTTAGAAAACTAATTAGTCACTAACTACTAGCCACTAATGAGCTTCATTACATAAATCGATGGCCACTATAGGCCCTATTGACTAACTTAAATTGATGGGCCCAATGGGCCTTATTAACTAGTGAAATAAATTAACACTTTTAATAACCACTTAAGTCCGACTTAAGTGGAGATCAACTAGCCCTATTTGGGCTGGGCTTTCCTTCTGCGATAGCTCAGTCCAAAGTGAGGATCTACATCAACTCCCCCCTCTTAAAATCATTTGTTTCTGACGAATGGATGAAGGACATGTAACGCTTGTAAAGATCCGTATCAAGACACTGGAAATCATCGGCACGGATCCAAGTGCAATCTTGCTGAGGTCATCCTTTCGATTTGACAAGAAATGAATGGTAACCCTTACCACCACAAATAGTAGTGAACTTGTTGTCAAGAACATCTTCAATAACATCGTTTGTGATTGGGGAAGTCTCAATGCATCCTCCGTATCTCTGTCGTCAAAATGATGGCCCACATAGAGTGTAAGATCAGCAACATTGAAGACATTGTTAATCTCCAGATTATGAGGTAATTCTAGCATGTAGGCATTGGGACCAATACACTTCAAGACCTTGTATGGACCCATACTCCGAGGATGGAGCTTGTGCACAGTACCGAGAGGGAACCGCTCAAGTGGAATTCGAACCACCATCATATCACAAGGTTGAAATTCCACGTAATGATGATGTCAGTTAGCATTTGCTTTTATACCAAATAATGAAAGATTGGGATCACAAGTTGATACGGCCAAATTGATTGCCCAGTAGGGTAAGGACACGCGTCGTGCACCTGGACACTTGTCACCCACCTGACAGAGGTTGTAAGGACTCTACCCCATTAATCGCGTGAAGAGAATATCCTCACGAAGGGGATAGGACGCATCCGAGTAGAACTCTAAAAGGAAAGGAGGTGGACCCGAGGAGGACTCCTCCAAGGAAGAGGGAAACCCTAAACCCTAAAAACTATATAAGAGGGCCGAGAAGAAGGAAGGAGGTAAGCATCAATTCCCACACCATCACTCCTGTAACAAAAACTATGCGGCCGATCCCTAACTTGAGCGTCAGAGGACTAACCCCGGACAAAGCTCCGAGCCTCTGCCGTCTGTGCTTGTGCAGGACCAGCTCATATGGATTTTCGGCAATAACAGATTGGCGCCGTCTGTGGGAACGATAGTAATGGTGGGGAGAACCTACAATCGTAAGAAGACAAGAGCAACATCGAATATGAACATGGGGGAGGAGAAACCTTCAGGAGGGCTCCCTCCCTCGATGGAAATTGGACGAGAAAGGGAGAATGATGATCGGGAAGGTTCCGTGAGGTACCAGCGTTCAGCTGGATATTCGGTGCACGGAGATAGTAATCCTCCGCCCCCTCCTGAAGTGCAGGAATATGTGACGAGGGAGCAGTTCGAAGCCCTCCAGGACAAATATGACCGAATGGCCGAGGCAATGAAGGAGGTCTCCAAAGCTGTCTCCCAAAACATCAATGGAGCATCGCGAGGCCCCCATATCCAGCCCGAGAGAGCTCGAGACGAGGACCGGAGCAGTACAGGATCGATAAGGTCCGGTCATAATTTTCGAAACCGAGCAATGAGGGAAAGTCTCACACCCAGGGGAAGGACGCGGCGTGTCGCTGAAGACCGACATGGGGAACCACGCCAAGGAGACGAACAGAGGCACAAGGACTTGGGATTAAAGCAGATGATCCTGGACCTGAAAGATGAGATCAAGAAGGTGGCAGAAAATCAGACGGGAGCTCGCGAGCCAGACCTCAGTAATGACACAGCTCTAGCTGATGAGGTCATGAGGGACATGCTCCCGATCGGCTTTCGCCTGCCAAAGTATGACACTTACGACGGGTCTGGGGACCCCGTCGATCATCTGGAAGGCTTCAAGGTCGCTATGTAGTTCCATCGAGTCTCGAAAAATTTTATGTGTCGCGCCCTGCCATTGACGTTCAGAGGAGCGGCAAGGCTATGGTACAACCGACTGCCGACGAAGTCGATCCACAGCTTCAGCGACCTAAGTTATTTCTTCGTGAAGGGATTCTCCAGTAGCCAACCCCTTCAGAAGACTACGTTGAACTTGACCAACGTCAAGCAACATGAAGGAGAATCACTGCGGAACTACATGAAGCGCTTCCAACAAGAGAAGATCGCGATCAAAGGTCTGGACCCGAAAGAAGAGTTCACAACCCTGCTGGGAGGCGTCAAGGATAAGGAGCTGAAAAGGTCTTTGGCAAAGCATACACGGCGGAACCTGGCCGAGCTGAGAGCTCGATGCGATAAGTACATCCAGATGGAAGAAACCCTGCAAGCCGATGAAGAAGCTGAAAGGAAGACGGGAAGGAAAAGGATCTCAAGGGGCGACGACAAACCCTCCGAAGAAGGAAAAAGACGGAAGTCTGAGCGCGGTCGGGCACCCAGTCCACCAAGGAAGTTCGAGAAATACGCATCCCTGAACCGGAGACGAACGGATGTACTGATGCAGATAAAGGACTCCCCGGATGCCAGAGCCATGAAGTGGCCAGGGAAGATGGGACGGCACCCCGAGAGATGCAATATGGACAGGTATTGCCACTTCCACAGAGACCACGGCCACGACACCGAAGATTTTTGGCACCTCAAGGGGGAGATAGAAGGAATGATCCGAAGAGGATATCTAGGCCGATTCGTGGACCGAGAAAAGGAGGACGCCCAAGACGTCGAAGAGATGGCAGAGACCGCTCTGAAAGAAGGGAGCCTGCCCGCAGAGGCAATCAGGAACGACGAAGGGACCAGACACCCGAGGAAGCTGACCATCACCTCCGAGATGAGAATAAGAGCCCAACTAGAGTTATAGCGACCATTTGTGGAGGCCTAGCCGCTGGAGAAAGTTCAGTCTCGGCCAGGAAAGCAAAAGCCTATGCGAGAAGCGTGCATGTGGCTGAATGGTCGAACAAGAAGGCGAGGACGGGGACGGTTATTTCCTTCTCGGACGACGATCTGGAAGGGGTGCACACCCCGCACGACAATGCCCTGGTAGTCACCATGACCATAACGGATTGCAGAGTGAAGAGGATCTTAGTGGATAACGGCAGTTCAGCTGATATCCTGTTCCTGGAGCTTTCCGGAAGATGGGCCTGGACGAAGGAAAGTTGAAGAAAGTCGAACACCCGTTGCAGGGATTCTCTGGCGTCCCAGTAAAAGTGGAAGGATCGATTGAGCTGCCAGTAAGAGTCGGCACCGGAGATCACCAAGTAACATTCATGATCAACTTCCTGTTAGTAGGCATTACCTCGGCATACAATGCCATACTAGGGAGGGTTGGTTTGAACCTACTAAAGGCCATCGTCTCCACCCCCCATCTCAAGATGAAATTCCCAACCAAGAACGGGGTCGGGGAATGTCGAGGCGATCAGGAGGCATCCCGGAGGTGCTACGCCACTACTTTGTGGGGAAGAGAAAAGGCGGGCGAGGTGCTCCCAATAGAAGATCTGTGCGATGACACCAGTTATCAACGGGGGGAGCCGGCTGAGGATCTGGTACAGGTCGAGGCCGAAGAGGGGGATAGCGCTCGGCAATTCCAGATCGGGCCTACAATGCCAAGGCAACAACGAGAAAAACTCGTCTCATTCCTCCGAAACAACTCTGACGTCTTCTCCTGGTCGGCTTTAGACATACCTGGAATAGATCGAGAGGTAATAGAACATCATCTGAATGTTAACCCGACGAAGAAGCCGGTGCAATAGAAGAAGAGGACTTTCGCCCCCGAAAGGCAGCAAAAAATAGATGAAGTAGCGAAGATGCTGAAGGCCCAGTTCATCCGCGAGATCCAATACCCAGAGTGGATATCCAACGTGGTGATGGTCCCGAAGGCAAATGGAAAGTGGAGGATCTGCATCGACTTCATCGACCTGAACAAGGCCTGCCCGAAGGACGCATACCCCCTGCCGAAGATAGACCTCCTTATTGATGCCACGGCAGGATACGAGGCGTTAAGCTTCATGGATGCATACTCGGGGTACAATCAGATCAAGATGTCAGAGGCTGATGTCCCAAAAACATCCTTCGTGACAGAGGGAGGACTGTACTGCTATGAAGTCATGCCCTTCGGGCTAAAAAACGCACGGGCCACCTATCAAAGGTTGGTGAATAAAATCTTCAAGGGGATGATCGGCAAAATCATGGAAGTGTACGTGGACGATATGCTCGTAAAAAGCCTGAAGGCGGAACGACACATTCAAGACTTAGAAGAGGCGTTCCACGTGCTGAGGCGGTACGGCATGAAGCTGAACCCAGCAAAGTGTGCATTCGGAGTAGCCTCGAGAAAGTTCCTCGCCTTCATTGTCTCAGAGAGGGGAATTGAAGCCAACCCGGTGAAAATACAAGCCATTCGGGATATGAGGTCACCCCAGAATGTGAAGTAAGTCCAGGAGCTTACAGGTCGGGTCGTCGCCCTAGGGCGATTCATGTCTCGGTCGGCTGACAGGTGCCTCCCCTTCTTCAAAGCACTGAAGGGGACCAAAAGGTTCGAATGAACGGAGGAGTGCAAAAAGTCCTTTGAACAACTGAAGGAGTACCTGACCGCACCCCCACTGCTGACGAAGCCAAACACCGGGGATACCTTGCAGTTGTACCTTGCTGTATTAGCAGTGGCGGTAAGCGCAGTACTGACGAAGGAAGGAAGGCAACAACGGCCAATATACTACGTCAGCCGAACCCTGCTAGATGCCTAAACAAGATACAGAAAGACAAAGAAAGGCGTATGCCCTGGTAACCACGGCAAGAAAGCTGAGGCCCTATTTTCAATCACATACGGTATGCGTACTCACAGACCAACCCTTGAAGAAGATACTGCAGCGGCCGGATATGTCCGGTCGCCTGGTAAACTGGGCCATAGAGTTGGGAGAATTCGACATCCAGTACAAACCGAGAACCGCAATTAAAGCACAGGCCCTCGCAGACTTCATTGCCGAGACGACGCTCCCTGATGATCTCTAGGAGTTTGCCGAGGACCGAGGAGAAAAGGCTTGGACATTGTACGTAGATGGTGCTTCCAACAGCGCAGGAAGCAGCGCAAGAATTATATTGGTCAGCCCCGAGGGTTTCAAGATAGAATATGCCCTACGGTTCGACTTCGATACCTCCAACAATGAAGCAGAATACGAAGCGTTAATAGCCGGAATTAACCTAGCTCGGGCTTTGATGGTACAGGAGCTGGTGGTGCATAGTGACTCACAGCTCGTGGTATGACAGGTGAATGGAGACTACGAAGCCAAGGAACAAAAGATGGCTGGGTACTTGAAGATAGTGCGAGAAAGAATAACAACCTTCAAGGATTTTGAGATAAAGCAAGTGCCACGGGAAGAGAATGCTAGTGCTGACGCACTATCGCAATTGGCCACCTCCGACTTCACTGACCTCGGACGATCGGTATATTTTGAAGTGCTACCACAGCCAAGTACCGAAAGACCCCGAGAGGTATTACCTATAGGCGAACACGACCATAGCTGGATGGATGCCATAACCGAATACCTCAAGGAAGGAAAGCTCCCAGAGAATAAGGACGAGGCAAGGAAAGTACGAATGAGGTCAGCACGCTTCCTTCTGAAGGACGAGACACTATACAAAATAGGGTTCACAGTGCCGTACCTCAAGTGTCTGGACCCCGCCGATGGCGAGTACGCACTCCGAGAGGTGCATGAAGGGATATGCGGCCAGCAACTGGGAGCCCGGGCCTTGGCACATAAAGTGCTAAGGCAGGGTCTGTACTGGCCGACAATGAGGAAGGACGCGGAATCATTAGTCAAGAAGTGCATCAAGTGCTAGATGTTCACCCCCGTTCCCAGGCTACACTCTACTGAGCTCTCATCTCTATCGAGCCCAATACCATTCGCCATGTGGGGAGTCGACATCCTGGGCCCATTCCCCCTGACCACGAGACAAAGGAAATTTGTCGTGGTGGAGGTAGACTACTTCACGAAATGGGCAGAAGCCGAAGCACTGGCGACGATAACCGAAAAGAACGTAAGGGACTTCTTCCAGAGGGCGGTAGTCTATCGATTTTGAATCCCTCGGGTGGTGGTAACGGACAATGGAACTCAGTTCGCCAACCCGACCTTCGGCTTGTTCTGTGATGCCCTCGGCATTGACCACAGGAAAACCTTTGTCGGTTATCCACCGACCAACGGGCTGACAGAGGTAACCAACCGTACACTGCTTCAAGGAATAAAGAAGAGACTGGATGACGCCAAAGGACTATGGGCAGACGAGTTGCACCACATCCTCTGGGCCTACTGCACAACCGAGAGATCGGCCACCGGAGAAACACCCTTCATTTTAACTTACGGCACTGAAGCTGTACTTCCAGTGGAGATAGGATCCGTAAACCATCGGATTCAATACTACAATGAAGAGGAAAACGATGGAGGGCTCCGAGCGAATTTATACCTCTTGGCCGAAGTCAGGGACGCCTCGCAAGAAAGGATGGTCGCTTACCAATAGAGGGTTGCGAGGCACTACAACACCAAAGTTCGAAAGAACGAGTTCAGAATGAGTGACCTCGTCCTCAGAAGGGCTGAAGTATCAGACCCGAGACATCAAGGGAAGCTAGCTCCAAATTGGGAAGGTCCCTACAGAGTCTCAAGGGTAATACGACCAGGGTCCTATCACCTGGCGACTACAGGGGGAGAAAGGGTACCCCGATCTTGGAACTCTGAGAACTTAAGAAAATTCTATCAGTAGTGAAGTAGTAAGCACACTTGTTTTTGTAATTTTTGCAATTTTTGCTCCTATGCACTTTTAAGTTGTAATTCCTCATCCTAAACTCCGGAGGATCTTATTCATGAAAAATACGAAAGCTGGTTTACGGCAATTGAGAGGAATTCTCCTGTCTGGTGACCTTAACTCTGCCGAACGGATACAGCCGAAGGTCCACACCTCGGTTGGGGGCTCAGGAAAAGGCCGAGCGGAGCTGACCGAAAGTCCTCACCTCGGTCGGGGGCTCAGGCAAAGGCCGAGCGGAGCTGACCGAAGGTCCTCACCTCGGTCTGGGGCTCAGGCAAAGGCCGAGCGGACCTGACCGATGGTCCTCACCTCAGTCGGGGGCTCAAGCAAAAGCCGAACAGACCTGACTGAAGGTCCTTACCTCGGTTGGGAGTTCAGGCAAAAGCCGAGTGGACCTGAGCGAAGGTCCTTACCTCGGTCGGGGGTTCGGGCTAGGCCGAGCCGAACTGACCGAAGGTCCACACCTCGGTTGGGAGTTCGGCCAAGGCCGAACGGACCTGACCGAAGTTCCTTACCTCGATTGGGGGCTCGGACAAGCCCGAGCCGAACTGACCGAAGGTCCTTACCTCGGTTGAGGGCTTAGGCAGGGCCGAGCCAAACTGACCGAAGGTCTTCACGTCGGCTAACCGAAGGCCTCGGTCGCAAGCAGAACTAAAGCCGAAGCCGAAGGAATAAGGCCGAAGGGACGCAAAAAAAAAAAGAAAAGAAAAGGAGAAAGAGAAAAGATGACGAAAAAATTGATTACTCCCATAGGAACAGTCTCCTGGCGGGAGTAAGGGGGCTCCTGATACTGCCAAATTGACTGCCCAGTAGGGTAAGGACACGCGTCGCGCACCTGGACATGTGTCACCCACCAGACAAAGGCTGCAAGGACTCTACCCCGTTAACCGCGTGAAGAGAATATCCTCACGAAGGGGATAGGACGTATCCGAGTAGAACTCTAAAAGGAAAGGAGGTGGACCCGAGGACTCCTCCAAGGAAGAGGGAAACCCTAAACCCTAAAAGCTATATAAGAGGGCTGAGAAGAAGGAAGGAGGTAAGCATCAATACCCACACCATTACTCCTGTAACAAAAACTGTGCGGCCGATCCCTAACTTGAGCATCGGAGGACTAACCCCGGACAAAGCTCCGGGCCTCTGCCGTCTGTGCTTGTGCAGGATCAGCTCATACGGATTTTCGACAACAACACAAGTGATCCAATCCAGGCAGGATCTTTACTAAATTCAAATATAAATCAAATTCAATAACAGATAGAATGAATAAACAGAAAATAAAGAATGAAAGGAAGAATGGGGGAAGGGGACAGGTTGGATCGAGCATCTCACTCTTCCCTAGGGCATCTCATAGTTTTTCAGCATAAAGCTTTCTTTTTTTATTCAATCAAATTCGTGTTCAATGCTGTAACCCCTTACAACCTTATATAAAAGACTCAAAACTGCTCAAACAATAAAAAGGCAAGGCCTAACCCAATCCTTAACTAATTGGGAAACCTAAACTAACTAAGAAATTGAAATAACAAAGGAAATAGACTCAAAATAAGGCTCTAACAAAGCTAATGAATTAAATCCCGTTTTTCAACTTTCTACCCATATTTTAGGCCCATTACAAAGAAAACCCATAAGATCAAAGGCCCAACACATACATAACCCAATCTAAGACTTATTCACAATAAAATAGGCCCATTAAGTGACTTATTTGCATCAATTCTCCCTCTCATAGAAAAAATTTGTCCCCAAATTTTGTAGAGTGTGAGGTTGATTATAGCATGGTGCACATCCCTCATCAAGCAATAGAAAAATTCAGGTAGCTCTTTGATAATAAGGATGTAGTCTAGAATGTGATGACTGAGGAGCTCGATCTTCAAGATACTTTAATGGGATGACAAACTCCACATGCTCAGCTTCAACAAGCTCAAATGTATCCATGGGATCATCCACATGAACGCCTTTAACCACTGTGTTCTTGACCTCCACAATTTCAATCTCAAGCTTCTTAGGATTTTCCTCTTGGCTGTTCACAGTCATCACAGTTGTTGTAATGTCAAGTTGCTCAGTCTCAACCTCATTATCCATTGTGGCAACTTTGTTACTTTCGAATTCTTCCACATGAGTCTCGTTGATGGGAACATCAATAACTAGTTCCTCCTTGACAATAGGAATTGCTGGAATTTCTTCAACACTAACCTTAACTTTTGACTCTAGATCATTGGTTGGAGGTGTCTTCTCTTGTTGCTCATTTGCAATTTGATGCAACATAACGGCCACGTGGTCAAACAATTCCTTCATGCTCTTGTCTATGGTTGGCTTTTGGGGTGTAATTGGAGGGTACTCTGGTGGAGGGAAGTACATACTTCGTTCACGTTTAGATAGGTACATGCCTACCAACTCATACTCCAACTCGTCCCAAGTTCTAGGCTTACGCCCTTGAGCTTGAAGTTGCCTTTCACGGACTCTCCATTGTATTCGAACACAATCACTCATTTAGGAGCAAGCATATTGAAGTCGTTGTGCCTCTGTGAGGTTGTAAGAATCAAAGTAGACGTACAATTCTTTTACCCATTCAAGGAAGATGTATAAAGAAAGTTTCTCAAGAAATTCACGTGGCTCCATCATTGGTTTGGCTCGGCTCTGATACGAAATAATGTAGGAGTAGATTACATAAGGTAACTACCCCCAATGTATTACAACTCCAAACCCAAATCAGATAGGACTTTTGAATTAACTTGACAAAGTACAGCAATAGGAACAGAAAAACTACCAGAAAAGACCCCAGGAAGTACTTAAAAGAACAGAGAATAACTCAACAATAAAACCCAGCAATCAAGAACCGAAACCCCAGGAGAGAGAAACCTGCAGCTAGGGGTTTTAAGGGTTACCTGCGGCTGGAGCTAGGCTGCTCAGAATGGACCCAAACTAGTGTTGATTGTAGGCCCTGGTGTATAGAAGAAAACCTCCAAAGATGAACAGATTCTGCCGGCTGGTGAGAGAGATATGGAGTTTCTTAATTTCTGGCCTTTAAGAGAGAGAAATTGAAGGTCGCAGCTACTGTCTTCAGTTGCCCTCCAAGTGTGGATCGAGTGGTCCACTTGGAAGGGAGAATGAAACCCCAAAAGAGCTGGCAAATCAGACCTCAAGTGTGGGAGTTATGGGATTCGACTGGATCTCAAGATTCTTAACTTTTGGCTTGATCGATTCTGGTGCAGGGTTTTCAGATCTGAATATCCTTGAGTCGATGGTCACAGCCAGAAAACATCAGTAACAGGAAATCAAATTAGAGAAAGAAGAAAGTAACCAAGAGAATCGTGGGTGGGATTGGCTATCTCGGCCTGTGCATCTGACCGATAGCTATCTCGGCTGTTAGAAGCAATTGACTGCAATCTTTGTTTATTCAATTCTGAAATTCTGAATACAAGAGCTCCTCTATAAATAAAGGGCAGAAACTATGCTATTAGCAGTCACATTAGAACTAGGAGTTGTACTCCTACTAGGACTAACATTAGAAACCTAGTTAGACTTAGGAAACTAATTAGTCACTAACTACCAGCCACTACTGGGCTCCATTACATAAATTGATCGCCACTATGGGCCCTATCGACTAACTTAACTCGATGGGCCCAATGGGCCTTATTAACTAGTAAAATAAATTAACATTTTTAATAACCACTTAAGTGGAGATCGACTAGCCCTATTTAGGTTGGGCTTTCCTCCTGCGATAGCTCAGTCCAAAGTGGGCATCTACATCACCCCCCCCTACTGCTGCCTACCCTCTTCCCCTGGTTCCTGTTCCTCCTCCCCCCCACCCTTCCCTCCCCTGGCTGCTGGTTTCCCTTAGGCTTTCTTTGGCTGTTGGTGCTTTTGGCTTTTTGATGCTATATTGTTTTGCTCCCTTTGGGGTTGGTTTCTCCTTGTTGGCTTAAGCCTTCTCTCCCCCCCCCCCTTTTTCCCATTGTAATTTCTTCTCTCCATTGATAATAAATCTATTTATTCATCCAAAGAAAAAAAAAAGACAGCTGTCTTCTAACTTATCCAACTAAACACTAATTGATAACCCCCAGAAGAAAATAAAGCATGTAGTCCCTTAATTGATCATATTTGGACCTTTGATTTTGGCCCATCACAGATAAAGCCACAAAATTAGAAACCCACCCATGTAATATCACAACGGGCTCTGTTCTTCCTTTCTGTTTGCATTAAAACCTAGGCATGAAGATGGCTTCTAATTATTTTCCTTGTCTGAAAACATGGGATATTTCATACCAAGCAATGTTATGTATCAGAAACTGAAATTCCAAGACGTAGGTTGCTCATATATTACTAAAACATGCAGTAAGTTAATATTAGGAGTTAAGTCAAAAGAAATTTCTAGCAGCGGAAGCAATTCACTGAAAATACATTTCCCCTATGTGGAAAAGCAAAGAGACAATAACCAATGAACCATATCAATACCAGAATACCTCATGAAGCCAAGATGCATAAACAGATGTAGTAAATTCGAAGTTACTTTAACATCAAAGAATTCTAAACACCAACCTTCAGAGTCTGGTCAGTTGCAGTAAATAATCCAAGTGCAACAGAGGTTTAGCATCTTTTCAACAAGATGATGCCTTCCATGTACTAAAAGTCTCAAGGGGAATATGTACCTGTAAAGGAACACGAATTTCTTGCACTCGGGATGCAAATAAACTCAAGCTTACAGCCAACTCCATGCCTTTTCTTTCTTCACCACCTATTGCTGCTTCATCATGGCCATCTCCACGTGTCCACTCTACCAACGGATCCCAAACAAATACCTCTAGTAACATCAACAGTATGTCTTTATTCTTCCTCAGAACGCCGATAACAGCTTCACAATTAGCTCTGAAAGTACCTTCAATTCCTGTCAACCCTAAAGCTGCTTCAACTGTTTGGGTCAGGCGGAAAGGGACAATCTCTGGAATCTTTAGTCTATGCCCTTTATCAAAACACACATTGTAATCTATGTGTACAACATCCCCCGTAGAGAAGTCCATGAGAATATTGTCCAAATGTCTATCTCCTAGGCCCAGTATGTGCCCCACTATGCTCATCGCTGCCACACTACCAGAATACCTACAAGTGAAGAAAAGCATATAAATATTAAAATATTTCAAGGTTAACTAAAAAAATATATAAATGCTACTTAATTCTTTGGCTCATGGAATTTAGAAAGATCAGTCCAAAAGGTCAAAATCAAGCAAAGACATGCAGTTAGAGAAAATATTCAAACATTTGTCAGTAATTCATTCAAATGGGTATCCGGAGTACTTTGCTTCTGCACTCAAGAGGTCAACTGCTTAGACACAATCGGATGTCATTTGGTTACCCATCAAATAAAAAAAGTAGGGTCATGCTGGTGGAAGCACATGAAGCAAAAAAGGCAAGATCCAATAACCGGTAAAAGCATGTAAAATTTACTAAAAAAAAAAAAAAAAAGAAGAAGATCCATATAACAGGAGATTTTCTATATATCATATAATGGTTATCAGATCCAGAAGAAGCAGAACTTTTTCTTTTCTTTTTTCAATATTTCCCATTTAATGAATTTTATTATACAGGTTACTCCAATCCCTTTGTTAGATCAAGGAAATAAGAGGCTGTGATTGTGGCTAAATCATAATTTCCCATTATCCTCTCTTCTTGTTCCTTCTTATAAATTTTCTTCACAAACCCTCAGCAACCTAACCATGATTTAATTGTTTACTATTAATTCACCCATAGGGAACTTGAACAGCTTCGTCCTATTTTTAGAAATATATATATCGCTAAAATACAAGCATATATTAACAATCATACATCATAACCTTTTTTTTTTTTTTTTTGGTGAAATCATCATACATCATACATAATACCATAAAAAACTATAATCATATTCAGAGGCACCAGCTACCAAGTTGACAGAGAAGTTTCCTTCAGTTAGTTATCATACTACTATGTCCTGACTCCTGATTAGTAGTATCTAACAAAAACAGAAAGTATAGGAGCATATACACGCACATACAGGCAGACACAGGAATAAAAAACTCTTTACCAATTGGATAATATAAAAAAATAAGAGAAATACCAATTGCATAATATAAACAAGAGAGTAAAGAAACCAAAAGTGAGAAGGATAAAAGATACCTCTTCAATTTCATGCTGAAGGCTTTGAATCCTTCGCTAGCACACCAAATTTCTTGATGGAGAAGTTGTCTAGGAGTTTCCTTCATAAGATCCAGAAGAACTTTTCGCTTAACATCATGGGGCCAGTCTCTTCGTGAGATTACTCTTCGTATTCCTTTCTCTTTGAGTGCTGGTATAATTTTACCATAGAACATATCACTTGGTCTGGGAACAGGTGGAGGAGCTGTATTGTTTACATTACCAGCACCCATTGCTGAGAACTGTGCTAGCTGCATACGGTACTGCCAAGACTTGAATACACTATATATGCTTATTACATTGTCTACCCACTGGATAAGACCAGCCTGACCACTGATTGGTGTCACAGAATAATAACGAATAGCAAGCGAACAACTACGAGTATCAGGAGATGAATGCAAAAAACCATTGATGGCTTGCAACAGCTGCATAATTCTAGCATCAAGACGCAAATCTTCACGGCCTTTCAAGAGATATGTATACTTTTCACCATCAGAACCCAGTATAACAAGTTTCTTAGGTTTAGTCTTGGTTGATAAAATAATCACTTGTTCAGAGAAAGAAGCAACGGTGACAATGGTCTGCAGATCAGTGGTAGGACCAGCACAGGACTCAGAGATTGTAGTTTTCTTCACAAGACCAGGCATCGGAACCTCAGATGACGATGGTAATGCCAGCTTTGGGGCAACATCCCCCAAAGAAACTGATGACTTCCTCTGATATGCAGCTAAAGATGCTGCAATAGCATCAAATGGTCGCCAGACATCACCAAGTGCCGCCATAGATACTGGAGGAGTCTTAAAGGCCAAGATGGCAGATTTCAGTTGTTCTCCGTACTCCTTATGGAACCAAATCTCATGAGGAGTTTCAGGTTTCCGAGAAGTTGAAGCCAGACGACGCTCCAAGGCAACAACAATGGGGGCCATCATGGCTGAGTATTTTGCAGCATTTATCTTATTCTTCTCACTATGACTAAGAGTGACATTCTCTGAAATCCGTGAAGCTTCCTCTTTAAGCATATTAATTCGCCTTATCACATCTGAGTCCATTAAAAAAATTGATTTCAATATTTTATGTGCGAAAATGTGTATATAAGTTAACATAGAGCAAAAGACAAAACTAGCCATTGCCACTGATGCTCTTAAACTTTGAGAGAATAGCATGGAAGTGTTGAAGTAGTTGATGTCCCCGAAATGGTAAATAAAATAACATACCTTTTGAAGAATCCTAAATAAAAGAACATTTAGCTCTGTTTGTTAACATTCCCATGTAACATTTCATGTGTTTGTTTTGCTCCACGGGAACAACAACAACACAAAAAAAAAAAAAAAAAAAAAAAAAAAAAAAAAAAAAAACCTAAAACTGCTTGTGTAATGCCCAGAAATTAGAAACCTAAGAGTATGTTTTCTGCCCAAAGTAATATTCGTAATTTTATACTAGAGTGGTAATTTTGTAAAATGCTGTGATTCTTTCTTTAATAACCTAATGTGTAGAGTTTAATTCTAGAGGCAATTAAATATGGAATGACATATAGATGAATAAGGTACTTAGAAAATTAAAGAATGTTTTAGTTCTTTATTTATATTTGATTTGTCGCCATAATAAATAATTACAATGTCAGGCAAGTGGTTATGACTTAAGTGGGTGAGAGGGTTAGAGGTTCAAATCTTAGAAGGAGGGGTGAAGCAGATTTAATATCTAATTGAGCTTATTTTAATAGAAATACGTTTTGGGACGGATTATATATGTGTTGGACCTTTAATTCTAAGCTTGTAATGGGCCACTTTTATGGGCCTATAATATGGATATAGGTTGGGCATACGGGATTAGTCAAGTAAGAACCTTTATTTCTTTATTTTACCTGTTATTAACTGTTTTAGCTGGACTGGATTAGGAATCTATAAGTCCAGTCCTGTTTTGAATTTATTTCCTTTGTTATTGCGGTTTCCTAGTCAATTTAGGTGTCCAATTAGTTAATGATTGGGTTAGGCCTTTCATTTTTAGTGTCTAAGTCTATTTTTGAGTTTTCTAGATAAGTTTGTAAGGCGGTCAAGCATTGTACACGAATTTTATTAATGAAAATTGTTGTTGTTGCTGCTCCTCTTCATGTGTGAAGACTTCCTTGTGTTTGATCCACAACGTTAGGTAAGTCAATACTTTTATAAATTTTGATTCTTGAACTGGTTTTCTGTCCTTATTTCGTACATAACAAGATCTAGTCACAACCCAAATCAATGGTTAGTTTCCACTTTACCCAAAAGTTTTGGGGTTAGCTTGATTCTAACTTAGTAATTCAATGATTCAATTGGCCTCCCCCTCACTGAAACCTAATCTGTTTTAGGGCTAGGGTTTTTTTTTGGGACCCAATACTGGTCGGATTGGACAAAATTTTGGGGTGTGTTAATACTACATCGTGTGATATTCGATCAATGTTTGTAGCCTATTCTGATTTGTGGATTTGAGTTAATATCATAAACATTCATATACCGAAATTGTGTTCTTAAAGGAGTCCATTATAAGTGTTTTCAAAATTAGTTCTCATTCAGCCTTTGGACTGTTATAAAACCATAGGGCTTTGATTCTAACAATTGAATATGAGATATTTTCCAATTTTCAGACCAATTGTTTAGTCAGATTGAAATTTCAGTCTATATTTGGTATATTTGCCCAAGAGAGATCTCTAATTTCTAAATTACTCCCAAACCACTTGTTGGATCACTCCCATCTTTTAAAGGGTTCTTATCCTACCTATTAGCTATTTTTTCCTACTTTTTGACCCTGTCTGAGATGTTTGACTTTTTGGGTTGACTTTTGACTTTTGTTTACTTTTGGGGGGAAAGGGGGTATTGAGTGACTTTTGAATTAGGGAATTAATGGGAAGATGTACCAATTGCAGGTTGTGACTTATTCGAACATTCAAAACCCGAAAAGCTGAAGTAGGAGACATGCAGGCTGTGGTAAGTGGGACTATAGTGAGATTACACCACAAGTGTGTGGTATTTTCGTATGAAGTGATGTCTGATATGTTTGTATAGTTGGGGTGTGTTGGTGTATACTTACTTTTTTTTTTTTTTTTATAAGTCATGCAATTATGGAGGTGATTGTAATTTGGTAAAAACGATTATTATTATGTGATGTATATTATGAATGTGGTTTTGTGTAAAGGTGATTTTGTAAAAATGTGATTTTTTAAAGGTGAAAATAGATAATATATTTTTTTAGGGTAATAGACTATAATTTCCACCTAGGAAGACGTGATCCATGGAGCCGCAAAAACTGGAGATTTGGATACCCATTATACACAAGTGAGTGTCAGTGGTGTACAAGGTGATGAAAATGTGACTTATAGGTGATTATCCAGCTTCTCTGTTAGAGTATGGGCGATGGCTGGCGGTTTCCCTCAATGCCGGCTGAAGTGTTAAACTGTGTATTAAAATGGAAGTATTTTATTAAAGATGTTATTTTGAGAAAACTAAAATTTTGTTAAACCTTTGTGATTTTGGTTATTGTTACTGTGTTGTATTCTTACTATTCTTTCATTGAGCTTACACCATTATTTTAACAACAGAGATGATTTAGATGGAGGTATGCTTGGAGTGGAGTTCGACGGCGACTCAAAGATTTATTTATTAGTTATTATTTCCGTCTTTTTAGATGAATGTAATACGGATAAATTTGAGGTGTAAACTCTAATAGTTGGATTTGAAATTTAACCTGCGCATAACTTAGATTGCCACCAGTAGGAGTAGTTTGCGATTTATGACAATGGTTGATTATTTGGTTTAAGATTTGAAATTGATAAAGTTTGTTATGGATGTTTTGTTGGAATCTATCGATCATTTAATCAATGCCCGTGAGAATCGTACCCTTACCAAGCATCTGGGTCGTGACAGTTTGTTTTTTTTTTTGGAAATGAACCATCCTTTGAGAAATACAGTAGTGTATAACTTACATTACCAACCTAGACTCCGTAGTCAAACTATCATTATGGGAGTGATTTTTTAAAATCTCAAAGTTCCACTACGTTTAAAGGGGCTAAATAAGGTATCCTAGAAGTTCTGTGACCTATTTTGGCCATTTGGATGAAACCCTTCGTCAAAACCTGCGGGCAAAAGTGTATAGGTTTTTTACAGAAATTTTGGTTTCAAGCCTGGTTCGAAATCTTAAACCTTAACAGGAAACGTACTTTTGTAAGCATCTTCCAATTACCAATTTATGTAACCGCTTTCTTTTGACAATAAAGGAATAGAGAAGAATTACAACAACTTACTCCCTCTTGATCAAGATTCTGAGACCCTTTCTCTCTCTTTTCTCCTCTCAAACATTTCTCCAACATGACTCAGCCCAAAGACTGTAGACAACATAACTCCGTCTTAAATATGTGGTTTGGACATCGCATAGAATATATGCTTTACATATGGTTACTAATCAACAATAACAATAACACCAATGGAAAAGATGCTCTCAACCCCATGGTTTTCTACCATGTAAAGGATGTTCTGCCGACTGGATATATAGGTTACTATTTAGACTGCACATGTGTCCAGTTTCATGGCCCATCTGGCCATCTGGACTATATAGCCCAGCATAATGTCGTGATGTATATTTTCATCTTAAAAAAATAAAAATAAATAATAAATAATAAAAAAAATTAAAAAAAAAAATTCCTCAACCAATTTTGTAGACCGTCTATTCTACATGAGGCAAAGTTCGAAGAGGCTGAAACTTGACATATAAGTACAAGGTAAGGTAAGTGGCAAACTGTCACACAGCATAGAAGCAAGGCCTATGGTAGAAACATACAGAACCATGAAATAGTAGCCAAAAAAATCCTAAGGAAGCTACCTGTGTGAAGATCTTGAAGCGTGCTGAGCCATTGCTCCTCCCAGAGAACAGTTACATTCCCTAGCTCATTTATCACAAGTTGAACGTCTTGAATTAATTTTGGGTAGAGCTTAGTCTGCACGTAACAACATATACTTCAGAATATTTGCATGCGCCAACAAGCAGGCAAACTCTAATTGAGAAGGCACATCATTTTAATACAATCAAGCATCATAATTCTCAACTAAAAGCATCCCACAAGGCATGCAAGCTGAAATAAGGAAAAGAAGGTTGCTAATTCATGTGATCTGCAGACATATAAAGAGGCAAACTTAAGAGTAATAAGCAAAACCCTCTCGGAATTCAAGTTCTCCAATTAATTTCATTTCCCCTGAAAAGAAACACCATTCACTGTAGAAAGAGGTTCAATTAGTCCAAGAGTATTCCATATCTGTTCCCAAAACAGCACTCCCAGATATCAACGTCTGGTTGTTCCCCAATATTAGCCTGTGCAATGGACAGATATAAACTAAACCTAGCAGGTCTAGGAAATTCAGGTATGTACCAGCTTGTAACAATCAATTAAAATCCTTACATTTTTAAATCAATTGAAAAACAATGAGTGATGATATAAGACCAAGGATTTTGGTGTTGCCACTTGGGATTGGATCGGGTCAATTCTTGATCTACGCCAATCCAGATTTATCAGGATAGGTGGAAGATCGGTAGGGATTGGTCCAGAGCCATGCCAATATGAATCAGCCAATCTAACCAATTTGACACCAATACTTGAAACCTTATATACAAATTTATCAGATTTCTCAGATTCCTATGGTATTAAAAGGAAATTGAGCAGGGAGAGATCTATGATATGGAAACAGATAAAAAGAGATTAAGGTTAAATTATAGCTTAAGGAATCAGCAAAGAAGGAAGATTAGTAACATAAACTAGTTATTTAAGGAGAATGAAGTTAATATTTAAGAAATTTATCCCAATAGAAAAAAGGTAGGTTTCAAAACATAGAGGAAAATATATAAGAAGAAGAATAAAGAACAGTAACTTTTGTTGGAAAACCCACCTACGGTTTCATAATTAAAGCTCTAAGCTTCCAAAGAGCTAGTCAACCTTTGTTCCAAATTCCAAAAGAATATGAAGTATATTTAAACACCTCTACCTGTAAAGAGTAACTAAAGACCCCATGTGTTTTGAGTGTAATAGGCCACTTTTATGGGCCTAAACTAGGGGTATTATGGGTGCATGCGAGATTGATTAGTTTGTTTCCTTTTTCATTAGTTGAGTCAAGTCATTAGTTTTTTTTTTTTTTTTTTTTTTTTTCTATTTTCAGTTTTTGGAAACTTATGTGTAGAGATTTGAGAACCAGAATCAAAGAAGAGGAAAGAAGCGAAAGACAAAGGAATTGGGGAATAAGGCTTGTGCGATTGATTGTTCGATGAATCACAATCTACCATAAGCCACTCTCTTTATATTAATTATGAAATAATTACACACTTTTATGACTTTAAAGACATAATATGAGTAGGACTCTAAAGCCTAATCATAATAGGGAACTTACTTAGACTAGGAAACTAACTCCTCCTAACTCACGTAGAATAGGACTCATTCCACGATGGGGACACTCCCCCTATTGTGGACTCATATTCCAACACTCCCCCTCAAGCTGGAATATACATGTATCAAAAGAAAGACTTCAGCTTGGACCAACAAGAATAGAAAATCAATTGCATCACCAATCTTGAATAGTAGTTGGTGACTCCAATGAACTGTAGGAACTTCAATCAACCCCCATAAAATCAATAGTAATATCAACTCAAGCACACCACCATCAGTAGCATCAGTAGATAAAAATGTCATGTTGAAGCACCAGCAACAAACAAAGTCGATGGTAGATAATCAACACCATGTGCAGTACTTGATCTTCCAGAGGAGGAGACTTGATCTTCAACATCTGAGGAAGACTCAATCTCCAAAAGGAAGAACCAAAAGTCGCATAAATTATAGACATCATCAACCGCAATCCAAAATACCATAGCAGCGGAATAATAACAATGACAGATGCTCTCCTATAATTGCAGAACTTGATTTCCAATAGGGGAAGACACGATCTACAATATAAGGGAAGAACTCGATCTTCAAATAAAGGAATTAATTCAATCGCACAAGGTGGACAACCAATCTTCAAAATACACCATATGATGCTTTAAAAAAAGGTAAAGATGGAGAGAAGCAACTTATATCCTTAAGAGCTCACCTCATCTTAAGATATCACTTCATTAGTGTTGCCCTTCAAAAGCTAAAATTGTTACTGAAGACACGAGCAGATAAATAATCTTCACTAATAATAATAATCTCCAATTGATGAATAAAATCTCCAATCTCCCCCTCACGTGTAGCATTACACGTGAACAAAGAATTCCAATAATCAACATCCCAAATAAACTCTTAACCAAGAGCATTATATAAAATAAAATAATGTCTAATCTCTCTCTCATGGCAGCAAGGTTGAACAAACAATCTCCAACTACCTTGGTATGCCAATACCAGTGCCAAAAACACTTTCAATCTCAAAGATGCAATTCTGGGGCCCCCAAAGCAATAAAAGTGGCACATGTATATGCCCAATGGCAATTCTGCAATTACTTTATGCAATCCCCAATTGATGCAGAACCTGGGTCAAAATACCCAATTGGGTTTGGTATAGACCTATCCAAGTTCATAATAGACAATAACAATGGGTAATGGCATAACTGTAATTAACAGTATGTCCAAGGGGATACTTGGTCAGTAAAAGAGACACTGGGATATGACAATGTGTAAAAGTAATGGCAATTTGGTAATATATCTCAAGATTGAGAAGGGAGTGGATGCAGATCCAGGGTTTTAAAACCGGAATAATCATTTACGGGCCCATCCGATTAGCAAGAGTCCAATTAATAGAAGAACAACGGCAAATCAGTAAATAGATTGGAATCAATAGTGGAGTGGCAGAATCGTAAATAAGACAAAGTCTCAAAAAGACCACAAGGATATGAGAGGATATTGATTTATTGGTCAGGGGTAAACTAGAAAAGGGCAAAATATAATGGCAACTAGTAAACAAGAAGAAGAAAGAGGGGTATTATGGAAATCAGAAAATAAAAATAACTCAACAAAGCTATCGTCTTCAACCTGGATTCTGGAAACGAGAACAATGGTGAAGGAGTTGGCTTCGACAATGAGATCTTCCTCGTGAGAGCTCCATTCGAAGTAGTACCTTAAATTTGGATTTACAACTATAGCCCCTCTATGAATCCAAGTACCAGCAGTTCCAAACAGCGCAAGGAAAAGGAGACGTGATCCTCTGAAACCAGATTTGGGCAAACTCCACAGTTGCAGGCTTCTTAGAGGGCTTGAATCACAAGGTAAGGGAAGCTTTAGGATATGAATCTCTAGTGTATAAATCGCCCTATGGAGGAGAATCAATACTCCAAAAGACAAGGTCATTCTATTGGGGCTGATGGGTCTGCAAGGTCTTTCTTCAATGTGGAATCGTCACTTGTTGTAGAAAAACAAAACAGAGGCAGAAATCAGACCTGGTTCGAAGGAAATATCACAGCAATAGCAGCAACTCATGGAGAGAATCACTCAATCAGCATGAAAGCATCGACCAACCAGGAATTATCACAACGAAGCAGGTAAGTCGAACTCAACGAGAACCGTAGTAGAACTAAACGATAACAGAGAAGATATATATATGTGTGTGTGTGTGTGTGTGTGTGTGTGTGTGTGTGTGTGTGTGTGTGTGTATATTTCAGCAACACTAATCAAACACAGGTTAATCTTTTTTTCTTCTTCTTCTTCTTCTTCTTCTTCTTCTTCTTCTTCTTCTTCTTCTTCTTCTTCTTCTTCTTCATGGCTCTGATACCATTTAGAGATCTGAAAACCAGAATCAAAGAAGAGGAAAGAAGAGAAAGACAAAGGAATTGGGGAACAAGGCTTGTGCGATTGATTGTTCAATGAATCACAATCTACCGCCAGCCACTCTCTTTATATTAGTTATGATTACATACTTTGAGTATGACTCTAAAGACATAATATGAGTAGGACTCTAAAGCCTAATCATACTAGGGAACTTACTTAGACGAGGAAACTAACTCCTCCTAACTCATGTAGACTAGGACTAATTCCACGATGGGGACACTCCCCCTATCGTGGACTCATATTCCAACATTATGTAATAGGCAACCAATTAGAAGTTTCTATTTTTGAGACTTTCTTGCCCCCCCCCCCTTTTGTTTTAGCTATGAATACAAGCATGGAGGCTCCCATAGCTCCATGATTTGAAGAATTAAACCATGGCTGCTGCTGCTGCTGCTGCTGCTGCTGCTGCTTCTCCTTGTTGGGATTTGTCTTGTGTTTGATCAAGGCTGATGGAAATGGTGTCTGATCCAGTTGACCCTCTGTGGTGGGAAGCCTGAGAGGTCCTCTTCCTTTGCTTATCTTCTTCTTCTCTCAATTACTCAATGACCTATTGATCTGTTGAAGTTCCTACAGGTATTAAATTCAGTTTCCTTTCAGTTCTGCCCAGAACTTTCTGAGTTACTTGTGCACCAATCCATACCTCTCTAGAGCAAACTAGCCATCCTCCAGGGCTGATATTTGGGTCAAACCATCCACCCACTAAGGGCCTCTTTGGTCCAATTTTCAGGTTGTTCTGACCTGTGGTTGGTGAGATATAAGAAATCACCAAGTTCTTGTCCTGTAGTGAGTTTTGCTCTGTTTTTTAGACCTCAAACAGAGATCAATTGAATGGATCTACATACCTCTGGTTATAAGAAGTCTAGCAATATTTGGCAAGGTTCAAGGTATCAGGTTTCGACCCTTGGGGAGACCGAAATTTCGGTCAAAACATAGGAAATTTCGAAGAAACCAGGGAATTTTTCCCGATTGAGTGGAAACTTTGGTTTCAACCCCCAAAATGTGTTTTTTTTGCCTCATTTTTTATGTACGACGTTAGACATTTCTAACACATTCACATCATAGTTTTTAAGGCGTTGCTAAGGCGTCGCCTTACTAGCGCCTTGGCGCTGATGCAGTCTAGAGATGGTAAGGCAGTGCTCCGTCTTATGTGAAGTGGCGCCTTATGGGTTTTTTTTTTTTTTCTTAAACACATTTTAAAATTACTTGATGAAGATTCCAAATATAGATTTTTTACTGGTAGGTGTATGGTTTTGTTAACACTTGAGATGTGCGGGATCAGCTTTACTCCACCAAAAATGACCAAAACAAACAAAACAAAAACACGATTCACAAACAGGGTTTGGATTTTGTCAAGGGTTTTAAGAAAGGACTTTGAGAAGGAATCAAGGAACAAGAAAGAACCACTGATCCAGGGGACTATTTTGCTCCGGCAGCGGTGAGCTTCATTCTTCTTTGACAGGAGTAGAAATATAGTGGATGACCTTAGGGCTTAGGCACTCATTTTGGCATCAAAGAGATAAGTATAATAAATACTTGTATTTTTTATTTCTTTTCTTTATATTTATAATTTTGTTTCATAATTATGTAATTATACTATATGTTAATATGTTATGATGATTGATGATTGATGATTGATGATTGATGATTGATGATTGATGATTGATGATTGATGATTGAATATTGATGATTGATGAAGATGAACTTAGTTTATTCACTTTATTGATTTGTTTTCTTGATGAATATCTTACATTGGTATGAATTTGAACTTTTAATATTTATTTAACATATGAGTAATAAGATTCAACTAGGATTTGAGCCAAATAGATTGGTTTTATAAAAAAATTACACAGGAACGCTTTAGTCAATAAGGCGACGCTTTATGCCCGCCTTATCGCTAAGGAGCTCCGAAAGACCCTCAAATGCCTTTGTCGCCTTACCACCTTAAAAACTATGATTCACATAATTAATTTCATGGAAAAAACACCTAAAGTCATACTTGTGGGGTGAACCAAAGTTTGGTAAAATACATTGAGTCATTGACTGAAAGTCTGAAACTATACTACATATGTACATACTCTATATTATATGTAGTCTACAATCTACACAAGTACATAATAATGCAAAGGATCCAAAATAAATAATAATATTACATAATTGTGAGTTATCTCTCAACATTCAACACTCAACACTAAAAAGTCAATTCCAAGTAGAGTGTCTAGGCGGTTCCAGTCCACGAGTTGCATACCACTGCAGATGTTGTAGCCGCTCCTCTGAATGCACCACATATGAGTCCCATGACATGTTTTGGGCCCAATAGTTTTGGTAGACCGTCACTACCCATCTATAAGATGCATCATCAACATCACCTATGTATCCCAGCCTAGGGAATGGCTTAGTCACAGTGACAGGATGTGGATGTGGCACACAAGGTTGGATGGATACCCAAAGATACTAACATATTGTCAACAAAAGATGACCCACTACCTAAACTACCCTCTTTTCCAAATGGAGTAGAAGATCCACCATACTATCCATACCCACCACCATAGCCAAATGAACCGGTGCTCTCGAATGATGGTACACAAGGTTTGGGGAAGATAGGATTTATCTTTTTGGTCCCAACTCCCTTCCTTGGTTAGATTTTCTATAAATGTGCAAGATCCAAACTTAGAATGAAGATTAGATGGCACAAGGGTAAAATTTGGAGTGTTTCTCAAGTTTCCACTTCATAGAGAAGAAATAGGGGGAGAGGGTCGGAATTTTAAAATAAGAAGGCTTGCTTTCTCATTTAAGAAGGTTTTATAACGGCTGACCCATTGATACACTCGAAAATTCCCACATTTCGACCGAAATGTGGGAATTTTGGTCGACATTGATCGAAACAAGTGACTTTTAAAAGTCATATGGAATTTGGTATCGGAGTTTTGGGATACCATCGCAATGTGGGAAATTTCGACGGTATCGGTGGAAAGTGGAAACCTTGAACCATGATGTTTGGTGAGTGATTCTTGGACCTATTTCAGTATATCCTAGCTACCCTACTGATCTAGCTCTGTTCTGGCCTCAGAAACCTTAATTTCTGGAATTGGCAGGCTTGGTTTCCAGACCTGATCTCTTCTCTTAATCTGATTTGCTTTGTATTGCAGTTATACCTTGATTATTGGTTATTCTTTGATTAAAAAATCAAGCAGTTGTCACCTTGGTTGACTTTTCCACCTTCGCTTTACATTACCCTTGCTTGTTTCTCCCAATCTAACCCTCATCTTGCTTTGATATATTAATCACATAGTCACCCCATTAGGGCCTCCATTCTATATTAGTTTCATCTCCTTCGGATGTAGGGTTTGTTAGTTCTAACTCCATTTAGTTTCTGCCCCTATTTCTCCTTTTTCTGGTTGACTATTATTCTGGTTTCTCAAAGGTTTGCTAGTATTTATTATTTCAATCTAGCATAACTCATCAGACCTAGTGGTCACGGGTTCAAGTCAGGAAACAGCCGCTCCACGAAGTGGAGATAAGGCTGTGTACATTTTGACTCTCCCCAGACCCCGCAGTGGCGGGAGCCTCGTGTCCTGGGTACACCTTGTTTTATACCTCATCAGAGCCTCAATTGTCATTTCCAGGGAAGAGAAACAGATTACTTACTGAAGAGGACAGGGAAACACACGTACATAGATGAAAGACAGAGGGACATCATGGTACTTGATTTGAGCCACATGAGAGATGATATTGTGATTATGACCATTGTGTTGGATAGATAGGGGAACAATATAGATCAGATTTCTACATATGTCAATATAAATCACAAAAATATTTGTATCACAACAAAAACTGGAGACCACCATCTTAAAAACAGGCCCAAAAGAGCCAAAGGGTGGAAGGAAAGAAGAATACAAGGATATCTCCAATTTTTAAACATTTTCTGATCCATGGCTCCAACTACAAACAACCACTCAACCCGTCCACTTCAAAACAAACTCTGAACCAGACCCTTAACCATCTGTTTGCAAGTGAAGGGAAAGATGGAGCCACAATGTTTCAACCTTATTCTTGTCTCATGGCCAGAACATAAAAAGGAAAAAGTGCTTCCAAAGAACATATCAAGGTAGCAAGGGAGCATGGTAGGCCCATGTTCAATCATGACTGTAACTACCTTAAATTCTTACTAAATATAGTAATCAAACTTTTCAATTTATTTTCCTCATTAAAATCCAAGTAAATTGATCTCAAGATTTAGTAAACTTAGTAATCAGATGGAGCCACAATGTTTCAACCTTATTCTTGTCTCATGGCCAGAACATAAAAAGGAAAAAGTGCTTCCAAAGAACATATCAAGGTAGCAAGGGAGCATGGTAGGCCCATGCTCAATCATGACTGTGTAACTACCTTAAATTCTTACTAAATATGGTAATCAAACTTTTCAAATAGAATCTTTATTTTCCTCATTAAGTCCAAGTAAATTGATCTCAAGATGTAGTAAACTTAGTAATCAGATGGAGCCACAATATTTCGACCTTATTCTTGTCTCATGGCCAGAACATAAAAAGGAAAAAGTTCTTCCAAAGAACATATCAAGGTAGCAAGGGAGAATGGCAGGCCCATGCTCAACCTTCAGCAAACTCAGATCTCCTTGGATAAACAAAACTTAAAGATGAAATAGCTAAGCACCAGATCACAATGAAAAGGGCATTGAACAATCAATAGTGCAAGGTTTAACAAATAAAATATGAACAAACTATACGTAGCAATAAAATAAAATAGTGCACATGTTGGCAGGGCAGCCCATCCATAGATTCCTGGCAGATCGTTACATTTAGTTGAGCCACATGGCAGATCAGGTGGGGATGAAATATGGTGGAGAGGTATACCCCAAGATCTACTCACATGTCAAGTTTCAAGTCAGACGGAGTAGGCCAAGTGGTAAAACCAAACATTGAAAAGTCCAACACTGCAGAGAGGGCACACAGACTACCAGAATGGTGCATGCCAATACATGGGAAGGTAAATCATTGAATTAGAGTCAGAAAATTGACATATGGTGAATCCAGATAATTCCCTAGATAAAAGGTCAGAATCGCCACATCATCCTCCCACATGACCCAAGTAGGTACGCTGTCGAGCCAGGAATTTATAGACAGGCCACCCAGCCTACCTTTTGCCAATTCCAAAATGATCGAAGTCCCAATTTCTACCACAAACAAAAAATTAAAACAGAAAACACAAGGCAAGGCATTAAAATAAATTCAATGGACACCCGGTATGTCAAATAAATTAGTGAAAGATGGTTACCAAACACCCAAGTATGTGCTGAAGTTCCTCTGAAGGTTCCCTTTCATAAGCATTTATATCAACTAATGTAGGGTACACTATGGACCAAGGAGTTAGCTTTGCGAGCATCATCAGCAAACCTTCCAGTTGCTTTCGTACTATTTGCTCAGGGTGAGAACTTAACCGTGCAAACAGCTGAGGTGTAATCTCCTACAAACACAAACAGTAGCAACCCTGCTATCAGAATCTCTTGCTAGTCAGATTACTTGAGCAATGTTACAACTAAACAATAACCGACCTGCCACGGCAACATTGGAACTGTTGAGAGACCAGGTTCAAGAGTATCTCTCAACTCCACCCCATAATTGAGAAGAATCTGTAGGACATATAAAGTAGCTCTAAGAGTGTAGCTTCCACTCCTTTGCTTCATCGGGTCAAGATCAGAGCCAGCCCAATGACCTTCCCAAAGTTTAGAGGATGATTGTGAAAGGTATTGCATAAAACCATGAGCCGCATGACCAAAGAGTGATACCCGTCTCCTCCTTAGAGTCCACCAAACATCAACCAATTCATCAATTGAAGACAAAATGTCGGCTTTCTGCAGGCCAGCATCCATATGTAGAAAGAGCAACTGCAACTGAGAAGTCACAGTAGCAGAGAGGCACTCACCCTCCGAGTCTTCCATTCCGGGTGCTCCAGCTGCAGCTTCAATTATATTTACTGCTTGGCATGCTAAAGCCTTGACATTATTCTCATGCCTCAAATGTTCATGAGAATCAGACCAGACAATACATTCTCCACCTGCATCATTTGCACCAGATATTTTCTGGAAGAGCTCTAAGATTATATTTTCCACTCTTGATGCCTCTTCTTTTGTTAATTTGAACCTATCAGACTGAACTTCGGGAACAAGAATTGGAGACAAAGAGCACGACTGAAGAATGGTACCATGTGCAGCAGGGAGGGAATTTCTGGCTTGACTATAACACCAAGAGGCATAAGAAAGCCATGACTTGCCCATGTTGGGGCATAGAAGAGTGGACAATTTCACAGCTGCACCAACTATTTCCTCAAGAATCTGATCGATGCTTGGGTTGGATTTTACATCTCCACTGCCAACAGAGGGCCCACCTCCGCCAAGAGAAGCATCTGACTCTGATATGTTGAGATCTGCATGTATCTTGCGAATAACATTCTCCAAATTCATATCAGAATAATTCCTCAACCAATTTGAGAGTTTCAAGCATCCCTTGGCCTTGAGAGTGTTGTCAACATTTGAAGACACTATTGTTGGAGAAAGCATACTAGGACGCACAAATGACCAAAGATCCATTAAAGCATCTTCAAGCTTGTCTTCAGCATGTATCAGCAGGATACCCTCATACTGCATATTTGAAACAAGAAAATCTCGATACATCCCCTCAGCACAACTCAAGACTTGATCCTTAAGATATTTGTTCAAATTTTGTGCCATCTTTAAATTCCTTTGTTTACGGGCTAAATGCATCAACTTCTGGCACAGCTGCAGAGTTATTGGGGAGGTTGGAATCACAGTACGATAAATACGGAAAACTTTTAACCACAAATTACAGTCTTGATGAACTCTATCAATGGGAAATTGCATGAGTTGGGTTAATAAACTTAAAATCGACTGATGTAGTTTGGGTTCATCTCCACTGATTTTAACTTTGTAGCCCTCTTCAAATGCAAAAATGCAGTGCAATTGGGTGGCATATGCTGCTGCTTCAGTTAATCCCTCATAGGGAAGAACAGCCAAGGCTTCCTCCAGCATTGACTTGGCCTTTTCTATTTCCTGTTGTACCTTCTCTACCTTTCCTTCTCTGTGAAGAAGCATTGCCTGCAAAAGCATCTGTTCGCTTCTCTGCAATGCCAGTTTAGGATCAAGTGTGAGCTCACTACTACTTTTAGGTGTCAAATCAAGATATGCCCATGAGGCTTGAGCATCTCCCTCATCAAAGCAGGCCAAGGCATGAACTGCATTAATTTCATTGCCAGCAGTAGTTAGTGCACCAGAGTAACTTTTCCCTGCATTTTTTGCACGAAGAACCTGCAGCTCCAATAGCCATGTTTCTAGAGACTTCCAATCAGAGAGTGCACTGTAACTTTCAATGACACGTGCAATAGCAAACTGCACACCATCAGAACCCATAGAACTCAAAGTCCCATCAGTCTGAAGCAGATGAGTAAAGTGAGCAGCAGCCATTTCATAATGCCCCTGTGCCTGATACACAAGTCCTGTGATCCACGAAAAAGGTGCCAACATTTCACTGTTACTCAGACTCTGATTCTCCTCCACAAACAATAAAGAGAATGTCATTGAAACCCATTTTTGTAGGCCAATCAAAGCTTCAGGTTCATGACTCCTGCAAAGAGCCAAAGCTGAATGCTGTAAGACTCTCAAAACATCTCCTGCAAATCTGCCTCTCAGATTGCGGTGATTCTCAGATACCTGGCCCCATGATTTGTCCTTCAAAGCTGCAGCCACTAGATTTCTGAGCTCCTGCAATCGCAATGTGCAATAATGAACTGTAGCAGCATGACAATGCAGTGCAACTCCAGCATTCATCATCGGTTCACATATGCGAGAAAACCATTCCTCACAGACCTTCTTGTTAGCCCGAAAGAACAAGGAACTCTGCCGGGTAGCACATGGTAAAACAACCGAACCATCATAGGCATTATATATATTTTTCCTCAGGGACTCGACAAAATCCAATAATAGCCTCATGGGTAACAGGTGAGTACTAGATAAACTAATATTCAAGTTACCATCATTTTGCTCGGTGTCTAGTTGCAGCACCTGTGCTGTGTCTAGAAGCATGCGCTCCAAGGCTGCAAAAGTCTGGGTGGGACCACCAAGGTAAGTTCGCAGGCGGACAGAGACACAGTATCTAGCTGCTTCATGCACAGACCACCATGCAGCGGCCAGGTTATTTACCGAGCAAATTTTATCCAGCATATCTCCCTCTACTTTTATGTCCATCCATAGGCCGACATTTCCCGTCTTTTCTAGCTGGTTGGAAATGAAGTCTTTTGTAACATGGCAGCTATAAAAAAGGCGCTGGATCCAAGAGGAAAGAGGCACCTTCCATCTCTGTGAGATATAACTTAGAATGGAAACAAGCTGCTGTGAGTGAAATTGCCTTGGCAGCTGCATGAGTGCACATACTTGCTTCCAGTGCAAGTACGATCTGTTGCCTAACCTGAGCAAACCAGTTCTACATGTAGTACCCATTTCATATTCAAACAGGCCATATGCATACATTGTCAGAGGTAAGACAAAGGAAAGTAACCTGACAAAAGCAGTTTTAATAGTAACATCAGGATCACCAAGTTTTTCAAGGACAACTTCAGTAATGGAGTATAAATGTCCAGGATAAATAAGCTTCGCTTGCAGCAGACTTTCCAATGTTGATGCAACCTGAGATCTCACTTTCAGCTCCCGATCTGTAGCTGCATTCAAAATAGTGAAAATCAAATGACCAGCAACAAAAGCATATCCACCCACTGGATAAAAATCCTTGGTAGAAACCAAATCCTCCGTCACAGTTAGAACAGCCTCACAAAAACCTTGGATCCATTGTAAACCTTCTATCTTAACAGCAAGAGGAGAAGAAACATCAAGAGCTTTAACAAGGAGCATACTGTACTTCCTCAAATAATCATTAATCACTATGAAATACTCATTCTTAAAGTTGTCACAATCCAATAGATTTGAAGCTGTGATATCAATGAGATTTGTGTTGACAGAACTTTTGTTTATGGTGCACTTGCTTAAGAATTCAATTTCACTGAGTTTGCTCAATGCCCTCACAACACTGGCTTGCAATTCAATGCACCCTTCAATAGGTAAGTCGAACGGATACAGTTTCTCCAAAATATAAGATGTCAATTTTACTGACCTCTCATTGCAGGAAGCAGCAATTGCTGGCTGAACAAGACGAGTCCCTCCACTACCCAATGTTACACAGCTTAACAAGACTTTCAAGTCAAACTTAATCAATGAAAATAACTCGGGTTTTGAATAAGGCTTACAATCTGTTACACTACTGATCACATCCCTACACTCCCAAATTTTCCCAACCATTCCCTTTAATAGCTCCAGCTCTTCAAGCAGAGAAACCATTGCCTGTCCAACCACTTCATGACTCTCATGCTGAAGCAAGAAAAGATATGTGGCAGCAGAACTTCCTGTCACAAGGTGATTTGGATGCAGCCGCAGCTGCGAAATAGGAAATTCGAATTGCAGTATTTTCTGAACAGATGACGGCAGGAGTCCAAGCTTCTGTAGAGAAAGCAACTGGAGGTTTGTCTTCAGCACCCCATGAACCTGTAAGGTTGTAACCTTGCCAGAGCCTACATGTTGGACAGGAGTTTCTTCCCTCAAGCCTTCGAACAGTATATCAATGGCAACTGAATAAAATGTGGAAAACCTTTCCCCCAGAATTTCAGCCAATAAAGTCAAGCATCTCCAGGACTGTCCGGTCCATTTTGACCACCCAAATTTCCGGCCAATCATGGAGAGACATGCCAATAGTTGAGGAATCAATCTAAACAGGGGCTCACTGATTTTTTCAAGTAAATTCATTTCCAGCATCCCAGAAGCTGTAGCCTGCAGCACTGTAGAGAAACAAGATAGCAGAGCAAGTAACCTCCGATATTGTTGTGGGGTTCCAGGACTCCCATCCTGGAGTAAGACGTCCATATCACCCAAGAACTTCGACAGCAGTCCCAGTGAGAACTGCATATTACTCAACCAATGCTTCTGAAACTGCAAGAAACTATCCATTATAATGCCCCTATCAGACTCCAAAAGGTCTGGCACCAATGCCCATCCAAGAAGGAGATCAATTATGTCAACAAAATGAGAATGGAAGCACCTATAAAACTTCAGTGATATCAGCGACAAAAAACCAAGCAACCGATGGAGTAAGTTCAAGGAGGTTCTCTCATCCTCGAGAAGTTCCTGGCACGCTTTGAGAATTGGTGGAACATATCGCTCAACTGCAGCAACATCTCCAGTATTGAGAAACTCCCGGAGACCATCCAGTGCCAATTCGGCCATCCCATCTCCAACCCTGACATCCCTTAGCAGTGGCAGAGCCCAATTGATAAACCTGTCCACTAAACTACCAGCTATAACCTGATTTTGCCTTCCGTTGGGAGCTAGAAGGCTTGAACAAACTACAGAACATAGGGCACCATAGGCAATAGCCGAGCCCCGCCTCACCGAGTAGGACCTGACAGATAAATTGTCAACGGTTATGTAAATCCTACATTTAATAGACACAAGCCGAACTTCAGAGCCGAAAGCAGCAATGAATTCTTCCGCCCCCTTACCCCTCTCCCTGCCATCAATTTTCTTCTATTTTTTTCGCATATCGGTTCTGGTTCAGGTATAGACTTCAGGAAGAAGCAATTGCCTTTGCATTTTTTTAAATTTTTAAACGAATGATTTCGGAATTAAAGTGATTCAAGATTGTCCAAGAAAGTGCAGAGACCACATGGTCTTAATAAATAGAATTTCAAAGGTGGGTTTTAATCCCTTGCGTGCTAAATTCAAGCCCAAATTCACTCTTAGACAACAGAGAGACGCAAGAATAAATCCGGTATTACCCATCTCGTTCTCCTCGTTTAAATGAACAAGTACACTACAGGTAAATTGAAAACCACCCATTCCAATCGGAGGAACATCCAATACGACCAAAAACGAATAAAAGATGAATCGATGGAGGAACTGTACTTACTTGTCGGAAAGCAGCTGAGATAAGCCCTGGGAGAGGAAAGATGCAGAGTGAGCAACGAGCAAGGAGTTGGAAGGATAAAGAATAGCACGGTGGAGCGAGTTGAGAGCGGCGAGACGAGCAGAGTCGTCGTCTTCAGAGGCGGAGGAAGAGGAGGAGTTGTCTTTGGGGAGGACAACAGAGAGGAGAGCTGCCAACTGCTGCTGCTGGTGCTGAAGACCTTGCATCTTTTTCTTCGTCCCTCCCTCTCTCGCTTCTGCATTTCTTTTCAGAACCTTACGAAAATTATGGGACAACACAGCCCGAGCCCGACTAAGACACCATTCCCATCTTCCGGGTAATTTGGTTATTTCAAGGTTTTAAATCCCGGAGATGGCCGACTATAGAAATCCTATAATCGAAGGGAAAGGAAGCAAAAGTATTTCGTATATTTTGGTTCTGGGATCCCTTTAGTTTTCTTTGAGTTTTTTTATTCTTTTCTCTCTCTCTCTCTCTCTCTCTCTCTCTCTCTCTCTCTCTCTGTTTTTTTAGGTAGAACTTTATCCAAAGCTCTTCTAACTCTAAAGTAGGGAAAGCATGTTTCGTTGATTTTTATTCTTTATAAGCTAGCATTTTTTTATTTTTTTTGATCAAGGAAAAAGGGTGTTCGTAGTGATCATAGCCCCAGGTCGAAGCCCATATGCGGTAAGCAACATTTCTATAAGATCAACAAATGATGATGGGGTATACCAATGCGAGCGGTGATGGGGCAAGGGCTTCCTTCCACTAGACTACCAACCTTGTTGACATCTAGAAGCTAGCATATTGCATTGTGTAATAATATTTTGGAAAAAAAGAAGTCTTTAGTAGTGCCCTCTACGCCAAGACACAATGAGCATGAAAGGACCGCCCTACCCCTGTGTGGTCAATACTTCCGCTTAACTTTCTATTGCCTGTACATTGACGCAATAGCCACGAGATTAGGGACGGTTCTATCGCCCTAGAATTTTATATGTTAGTAGTTTATTGAACGTCAAATATGTTGAGCAATGTGCCGTGACTATGATATTGTTCATTGTTGTCGACATAGTCAACACACTTTCAATGTGATACATGTTCAATCGGAATTAGAAATTATAGCTTTATGTAGTCGTTTCTACGAATACGTAAGTTTGAACCTTATTTTGGAACTCAGGCGCTAATTCTGGGTTGAAGTTGAAGACATGAAAGTTGTAGTTCTTCAAGTTATGTTTCTCAGACAATTGAACACCCCTCACCTTAATGCCCTTATTCCTTGGGTCTGTAATGTCTCAAAAATCCTCTCTATTCCCCTAGCCTTTACCCCTCATGAAGATTTCTTGATTTGTCATCGTTCGTAGAAAGGGGTTCTGAAGATTGCAGCTAATTTTCTTTCTATTTGAGGCCCATCATCTTCCTTAGTTTCTAAAAGCCCAATCTGAACCAATGTTCTTACATCCAAAATTCAAAATGTTTCTATGGATACTTTTGAATCATGAGTTTAATACTAGAGTCAAACATTTTAAATTCTTTCAAGTTGAAGACCTGTGTCTTTTTTGTTCTCTTGAAAAGGAAACTGATGACCTAAACCTCATCACCTCCATTCACATGTTTGAGACTCCTAATCCTGACCCGGATTTTGTTCTCTTCTCTGTTGGACTTAAAGATCTGATAAAGGGTTTTGTTTCTTTTAACATTGGTTCTACTCTAACCCAAAACATTCTTTCTTCTCCTAGGTTATATCAAGGATGGGCCAGTTTGAGTTTAGCCCATCAATCATGAATGGCAACAACTTCGATAAATTCTGTGTTGAAGGCATAAAAATTCTTTGCGGGGAAGCAGTGAGTGGCAGTGAACATCGGACAACTGGGGTGCATGTCAAGACCTTCCCAACCATTGGATCCTCATTGCCACTCACTGTCAGCCCGCAGAAGATTTGAGTCTGTGTTGCAGTTCAAGAACTAAAGCAAATGATTGGTGGCTTCTTATGGAATTAGTACACCCATAACAAGCTGAGTTGGGGTAGGAGAACAAGTGGACCAGGGTAAAGCCAATCAAAACCCATCAAACTCTCCTACCACATACAATATTACCAGTCTTCAAATCTAATCTAATTCCACAACCCTCTTTCGCGTTACGAAAATCCCTATTTGTGGAAAATTTTGAGAACGCTTGAAAAGATAGAGGAGAAAGAATACCAAATAATAGAGTGTGGGTGTCATTTTGTTGCCCCAGAGAGAGAGAGAGAAGAAATGGGGTACGATAATAAATGGGCCAGGGTAAAGCTAATGAAAACCTACCAAACTCTCCTACCACATACAACACCAGTCTTTAATTCTAATCTAATTCCACAACCTTTTACACCCCCTCACACTCACCCCCCACCCCCCCCCCCCAAAAAAAAAAATCTAATTCCACAACTCTCTTTTGAGTGTAGGAAAATTTCAAATTTTGAGAACACTAGAACTTGAGCTGAAAAAGATAAAGGGAGAAAGAATGTCAAATAACCAATTTAAAGGGGGCATGTTGTCCTAAAAAAAACCCAACTGTTGATTACCACCGCTATTGGGAATTATAAATCAATAGGGGAAATGAATCCTCCCTTGATACGTGGTCCCTGCATTTAGATTTCAGACATGCAGAACAATGAAATGACGCCCCCACCCATGTGAAAGTCAAAACACTCACACTTTGTTAATGCCCATGTGTGCCCTCTCACATAATCAATGAGCGTTCATTTCCCTATTTAGTTATAATTCCCAATAGCAGTGCTAATCAACAGTTGGGCTTTCTTAAGGACAACACATCCCCTCTAAATTGGTTATTTGGCATTCTTTATCCATTTATCTTTTTCAGCTCAAGTTCAATTTTTCTTAAAATTTCCCCTAAAATTTGGAATTTGTGTACACTCTAAAGAGGGTTGTGGAATTAGATTAGAATTGAAGACTTGTGTGTTATATGTGGTAGGGGAGTTTGGTGGGTTATCATTAGCTTTACTCTGGCCCACTTATTATCCTACCAGAAATCTCCCTCTCTCTCTCTCTCTCTCAATGAAATGTTGCCTCTATCCATGTGAAATTGAAAAAAATCCACACTTTGTTGATATCCAAGTGAGCCCCCTTGCGCAGCCAAGAAGCGTTCTTTTTCCCAAACTCAATGTTTTTCTAAGTTTATCTCTTACAATTAGTCCATCTGGCTAAGAAATCAAAGTTGGTCCATTAAGTCCATTGCTAGATCACACTTTCCATTAGATAGCTTGACAAATCAAAACAAAAATGACGAAATGGTTATTCCACTATTTTACGTCACTCTCTGTACGTAATGATGTCTACACTTTGACATGTAACATGCGTAAGGAACTACACTAGGCCTAGTTTGGTTGTCAAGAAATTAATAGAAAAGAAAAGAAGAAAACAAAATTGTCAAATTTTTTCGTTTTCGTTTTCTTTTCTATTCATTTATTGACAACCAAACTAAACCTAGGTCTATCTTCCAGATCCACAAAGAGGTCTCTTGGTTCTAGGTTTAGATTAATGGTTCTCCTAGCATGTTCCATTGTGGCATGTAATTTCCATTAGAGGTTTTACTAAGGCCATATTCTTCATTAACACCCCTTATTATTTCAATGCAAATGCATCTTTGATTATCACAAATGTTAGTGTATATTGTCTGTTATATTGTCATATTACATATATTCTATAACGGCAAGAGAATGCTACCAATATGCATGGCACTGTGCCAATGCACAAACCAATAGGAGGTCATGCGGATGCATCTTCTACACAAGGGGGGACATTTGCCCCCACCTGTGTCTAGGCATAGAATCGAGATTAGTGTAATTCAAGTTCAAGATTCGAGCCTCACTTAGAGAAAATCTGAGGCCCTATACAATTATTATTTAAAGATAATCATGTAGTAGTTTTGTTGAATTATCACTTCCTTTTTTTTTTTCTTTTTTCATTTTCCTCCTTTCCCCTATTTTGTTTTATCATTAGCTTTATTCTGGTATGTTTCTGCCCTCCCCCTTTTTTTGTTGTATCCCTTTCCTTTTCGCTCGTTTATCTCCGCCCCTTGGATTCTTTCTTAGGGCTTGTTGTCCTCCTTTTTGTAGGGTCATTTCCCTCGTCTAGTCCAACAGGCTGTCTATTGTATTAATATATTTACCATTCATCCAAAAAAAAAAAAAAAAATCATGTCGTAGCTTCTATATTCTAATACCCATTGGAAAAAAATTTCAGGTTTTTTTTTTTTTTTCATCATGGCAGTTTCAATAGAAAACTCAAACTATTTTTCCTGTTTGACTGCTCATTCAATCAAGTTTTAAGAACTATGAGTACCCAAGTTTATGCGGAAGCTTTGGACCCCATTGAGATCAGCATATCAACATAAAATTTCGTCTACCTTTTCAACTTTTCTTTTGTTTTTAGATTCTTTTCACTCTTTCTTTTTGTTGAGTCTATTTGGCTCATCAAAGAGGTGACCCACTGAAAACCCCCAAGTCCTAAAGTACGTACTTGACTAAGCCAAATATGTTTTCAAAGCTATCATTTCATTCCCATACAAATTTCAATATTTTCAGTTAAAGCCACACTACTTATACACTCTTATGACCAGATGGCCCAGCCTCCACCTCTCCCTTGCCCACTTCACTTCCATTTACATCATATTCTTCTCCTCATCCTCCTTCATTTCTCAGCTATTTATAGGCCATTAATGGGAACAACCAAGCAATCATGTCAAACTGTAGACTAAGAAGATAAGCCATGGAGAATTTTTTTTTTTTCCTTCCCCTTCTATTGACATATATATGGTAATATTTTAACACTTAAGGAGGGTTAACTCATTGGAAGGTTCAGCATAGTCCATTTGCCAACTTTGTCTCCCAAGGGTGAACTCTAGGTTAGGCAACATATGTGAGGATTTCGCCAAAGAGCTTAGGAAAAACTTCTCCTCATCTTGTGAGATGTGGTGATCTGTTCCATACCCATCATCAACCTGCATTATTCCAAAAGAAAATGGAACTGATTTGGGGAAATAGCAGAAAACTTATATCTTTAATACAGTAAATTAAACTCATACATACCTTGTCAGTGTGATTTGTAAATTCATTTGATACAGAATGAGAACACAGTAAAAATGTGCTTTCCACCATTGAAGCGTTCCAAGCGTTTGTCTCCATTGATGGCCATGGACCTCTGCAGTAAGGTTTACAATTAATGCTTTTTTTGTTTCTTTTGGGTTGAAGTGGGGGTGGGGGGAAGCCCCTCAACACAGGCCACTCAAGAAGCCTATAAAGGAAAACAAGAGCTAGCGGCAGCTCAAAAAAAGAAGGAAAAAAAAACAAAAAAACAACAAAAAAACAAAAAAACCAAAAAATAAAAAAAAAAAAAAAAAAAAAGAAAGCAAAAAAACCTAGAAGGCTAGGGATTTTGTTTGGGGGTGGGGGTTGGGGGAGGGCGTGAACTGCACTGATATATCCCAGGATGAAGCAATAATGGTTCCTTGGGGCATATCTATAAGTGGAAAGGGAGGGAGAAGGTCTTCTACCTTCATCAAAGGAGACGAGTTACAAATGCGAAAGGAATTAGGCCAATCTCTTGTTTTGTTTCCACCAAATATGATAAATCACAATACAGAAAGTAAAATACCCAATCATAGCCCAAACTAAACTCCCACTGAAACATGATAAGACTCATGTCTATTCCATATCCAAGGACCTAATATGCCAAGGGAATCCCAACTCTCAGTGAAGACGGCTTCTAGGTTAAGCATTAATAAAGAAGTAAATTGTTTTTATATGATTTTCGAAAGTCATCCTTGATAATCAGTCTATTGGGAAATGGGCATACTGCCAACGTTCCTAGCATGTGTCATCCTCTCTCCTCCCCCTTTGGAAAAGTTCCCATTGTTCTCCCGTGTCCAACCTTATGATTGCTGCATATCATTCCACTAGCTTACCAATATATGGTTGCATGCCCAAACCTCTCTTATATATATTTCATTATAAAGATTCATCCATGTATGTATCTAACTCTCTTTCATTTGCTTACCCATCGATATTTTATAATTCATTAGGTAACATGCCTAACTAAATGTTATCAAAACAAGAGAATATAACTACTCATATAGGTCTTTGAACCTACACTACTTGAAGCAAATATAACAAAACATAGGATGCATCATAGCATTTCATGTCATACATGGAAATAGCAATGGTGATGTACTGAGAATCTTTTCTGAATATATACAAAACAAAATGAAGAAGTTAAAGAAAGTATAATTTTGGAAAAGAGAAATAATTATTTTGGAAATAATGTAGGTTTATTAGTACAATCCATTTTTTATATATCCATATCAGTAGTAACATTTTATGAATTGCATAGAAAATCATTTATTGATTGGGGGTTGTGGACATAAAAATGCTTAATTTTCAGGTTCTCGTCCCTCAACTTTATTTTCAGCTGAAGGGAATCGGTCCAATTTCAGGATTCATTGTACTTGGTTCTATAACCCGTCTCCAATTACTCTCTCTCTCTCTCTCTCTCTCTCTCTCTCTCTCTCTCTCTCTCTCTCTCTGTGCAAAAGAGTCATCTTAATTATTTATCTACTCCTTTTTCAATTCAACTCAATTCAGTCTTACCACGATTAATTGGGGCCCGCTACAAGCAAATCAACTCTTCAAAACCAAACTTATCATCAGTCCTAATTTATACATGTCTTTTCCCATATTTCTAAAGTTGTTTTAGTCTAATCTGAATTGTATCATTCCTCCTTACAGGAGTATTCGGAGCTACTCCTATATTTTTATGTATATCTAGTCTTAGGTTGGTATTTTGTGTAGTTTACATGTAATATGAATAAGTATTAAATAAATCAATTTATTCCCTTAGCTAGGTTTGCATTTGAAGATGTTGTGAAATTAAATAATCCAATATATTACTTTTAGTTTTGCATTTGGATGTGTAAGTATATCATCTAAGATGTATTTAAAAAAAAAGTGTCATCATTAATAGAATTAAAAAAAAA
>NC_056563.1:18887599-18941660 GCF_013358625.1 Macadamia integrifolia | reverse complement strand
GGAAGAGGTTTCTGTGCACGGTCATGCATGGTGGCCTCACCCCCCCCCCCACACACACATTTGATAGTTGTGTGCATGGTTGTGCATCATGCATGACCGGACATAAAAACTTCTAACTATACATAAATAAACAATATATATGAATGATGAGGTCATTTCCTTCAATCCCAAAGAAACCCATTGATTTTGGGCTCTCTTTTTTTTTTTTTTCTTTGAATAACATAACAATGGTGATAACTACAAGCTGATTTCCCACAGGGTGTTGAAATAATGCGATCAAATGACATAAAAAAACAAACATAGAAAAAAAATGGCTCCATCCCACTCATTCTTCGAAAGAAAATTTAATTTTTATATCTTCCAGGCACATGCTCCAAAGAATTCAATCAATGAAGATGTACAAAAGATTCTTTCTCCTTATAAAATTATTCCACACATGATTAAATTTTGGACAAAAAGTTGGGAGTAGGATTGATGGGGAGGGGACTAAAATTTTGAAGAGAACTAGATTCAAAGATGCCCTTCTCACATGTTAAGTTCAAACTCAATAGAGTAGACCAAGTGGCAAAACAAAGCTTTTAATATCCAAGACTACCAAGAATATGCATGATAGACAATGCTAGACCACGACAGTACATGACTATAAATGAGTGTATATTTCATATATAATTGAAAAGTATTGAATTTGAAAAGGGCCAGACAAGACTTTCTTTTTATGTCTATTGAATTGCCTCATCACTAATCCAAATGACACACGACTAGATGGATCACCTATAGATATGTAATGGTTGGGGAACGTTCATTTAACTTTTAGGTTTTGAGTTTGAGACCTCTTGTTCCTCATATAGTCTAGAATCCCCCTAACCTGGACAAAAGTTCCAAATGTCCATGATTACTAGGTTTCTTTGGTCTGCTTCACAGGGCATAGGGAATATTTAATTTCAAAGCAGACCCAGAAGAGTATTGATCACGAAGAGATGTCAAAACAAACAGTAAACTAGCAGACAGAAATGTTGAAAGCATCAAGTACAAAGCATTAGCTTTCATAAATATAAGATCAAAGCCCTACTCATGAATAGATCCATTTCATTTACTTGAAACCAAACCATCAATCAATATTTAAGTCTGGTAAATAAAACTGTCTTTGGTAGATTGTCTTCAGCGATCCTTCGAAAAAAAGGGGTCAACAAAATCCAATCAACAAACATTAAATACTGTTTTCAATTAGAACCCTATAGCAGACTCAGACCTAGAGACCCTATACCATCATCAACATCAAGAAACTTGGAAGGGAAGGTTCAAGCCATTTAACCTCACTAGCTACTTATATAACTAGCTATTCTTTATTTGCATGTCTTTTACGAGGGAGAGAAAGGAGATGATGAAGCTTATAGAAAATACAGAAAGGACAATAGAGAGCAGGTAATAATAGAGCATCTGTATAACCACGCACACCTTGGAGATTTGGGTAGTAGTGGTGGTGGTGGTGATGATGGTGGTTTGTTGAGAGCATAAGAAGGGTTTGGAGCAGTTTTCTCTGAAGACAAACCATCATCCACTACTTCTGTCTTCCCTTTCCTCTCATTATTCAGACCCATCTCTCTCTGCCCTTGCCCTGCAACATTATTCATCATTCTTAGAACCATTTGTTCTGCTTTGCCAGAGAGAGAGAGAGAGAGAGAGATGTGTAATTGGAGAGGGGGGGGGGGGGAAGATCCAAATACCTGCTCCTTTGTCAGTGCTCTTCACTGTTCTATACATCTGCATGAATACACACATAAAAGAATTATATAGCTAGAAAGTCCACAATGCTAAGATTACTCTCTTGATACCCTTTTGTCCTTAGCCCTTGTTTTCCAAACAGACCAAACCCCACTCCCACTACCAAAAATAATAAGATAAAAACCATAATATAATAATAGCCAGACTGTCTGAAAGAGTATAATAATATTTGTCTTCCTCTTAATTTCAAAGTAATAGAGATTGCTCCCAGTAACCTCACCTGCAGGTGACTCTTCACATGAGCTAGTGTTAGCTCCTTCACATTCATTAACTCCAAAACTGATTTGGGTGTTGCCCCTACACAAAATAACTCAAGAAATTGATTAATATGGTAGAAGAAAGAAGCAGATGAGAGATCAAACAAGAAAAATCTGTGTTTTTCCATACTTTCATGGCCACCAAGGAGCTCCACTGCGTGAACAAAATGGGCATGTAGAGTAGATGTCCATCTCATCCTTGGAGCTCTAGTGATTCTCTTGCCTCCTCCATTAATCATTCTTGAATTCCTTTTAAATTCACGACCGCATATTTGAGGTTGGTGCAGGTGGTGATATATAGGATCCAAAGCTGGCTTTTCGATCCCCAGGCTTAGGGTGGGTTCAACTTCAACCCCAAGATGACCATAACTACCCTTGTTTGGGTGCAAGAAAGGTTGCTCATGGCTTATATCACTGCCGCTGCTTCCAGAGTCTGAAACTGATGGTGGGCTAATCTGTAGAGAGAGATCAGGGAAAGGGAAAGCAGTTCTCATGGTGTTGGAGCTTGGGGACATGAGAATGGTGTAGGTCATGTAGAGATGATAAAGAGGTGTAAGAAGAAGTAGGAAGCAAAGAAAGAAAGAGAGAGTTATGGGTTTGAAGTTTGCAGGGAAGAGATTGCCCAAAAGGGGTTGGAGTAAGTAGTGATCAATAGTGATTATATCATGAGTGCCTTATGATTTGCATGAATGTCTTGAGAGAGAAAGAGAGGGTGGGGGAAGGAGAGGAAGAGGGAAGGGAGGAAGGGAGGCTTTTAATAGGATCACTCTAGGGTTAGTAAGAATGAAAGGGAAAAAGGGTCAGAAGTGAAGGAATTGCAGAGACTAATGGTCAGAAAAGATTGCAGAAAAAAGAAAAGAGAGACTCAGAGGGAGATAGAGTTTAGGGGTGGACAGATGAAGAAAGAGTAAGTAAAAGAGGGAATAGGTGTATTTTAAGGAATCAGAGGTATCAGAGAGAGAGAGAGAGAGAGAGAGATAAGGAGTTGGGGTGGGGGGGGGGTTCATTCCTTATCTCTCTACTACAGGGAAAGAAGTAAATAGTGAAGCTGTAGGGAATGGTTGGAAATAGAGAAAACAAAATTTGTACATTCTGTACTAATTTTATTGAATGAATTAAGAAAGCATCTCTCTCTCTCATTGAGATGGCATCTTCCTCTCTCTCTCTTCAACAGAGTGTGACCCCATAATTAAATTTTCAATTTTTTAATATATTTTTTAAAATTCCATTGCACCAAAATTTAGGATATTTCCATTCATAATTATGACATACAAACACAGAACAGAAGAGGCAAAGCACCAAGAAGCCAAGAGAATTCCTTTCAGATTGGGGGTATGGGACTTGATCGTCTAATGTAGTGCCTACCTACTTCATATGTAGAGGCATAATTGGACCATGGATGGTACATGGATGCAAGTTTGCAAAATTACCAAAATGTATAAATTTTGGTTGCGCCCTTGATTTGCAACGTCACTATCTTGTCAATGTGTGTAAACTGATAAGACACTATCAAAGTCCCAAGAAAATTCTCCACCAAGAACACAATTTGACCAGTTTCCAACCCTTTTTAGATTTTTTTTTTGTAAGAGTTTGTAGTTCAATCATGGGACATGCTAAATAAATCAGGAGGGGCAACGGGTCATTTTAAAGAGAGGAATAAAGAGATAGACACACCGGTCACTAACATATGGTTAAGGGTGTCAATTTAGAATATAAATCGAAAATAGCTATTTAAAATCAAGCCAAATCAAACCAAAGTAAATCAGTTAGATAAGCTATAATATTTTTTTGACTTGAACTGAATTTCTTATTTTTTTAATTAAATAAGGAATTATATAAACTTTTACATATATATATATATATATTTTTAAACTATTTCAATCAATGTGGATGATAATAATGCTTGAAAAAAGTTTGATGAATCATAGCATTAATAGATAATGTTATTTTTGTTAGTAAATATTTAAAAAAAATGGCACAAACACCTAAAATAGGTTCTAAACTTAATATGTATGAAATCGAATACATAATTCATAAATCAAACCGAATTAATTCCGTTTGGTTTCTAAAGTACATCTCTATTCTTAGTTCATTTTGATTCATATACTTTTTTATCTGAATCAAACCACAATCGAACAAAAAAAATTTATAACAAAACCGAACCTAATTCACACCCTTGAAGTCGTTGTGAATTGATAAAGCCCTTTTTTTTTTCCCCTATTATTTGGGGTGAACTTTAATTTTCCTATAAAAACAAAGTTTTTTTGTATGAATCTCGTGAAGTGAACTACAGAAACTAGAACATGGATCAGTTGCTAGTACAATCACCTGGTCGTACGAGTCAAGATCCAACATCTGTCTTTTTTGTTTCTTAATATATCCATTTTTATCATTATAATGATAAAAAAAAAAAAACATGTATTAAATATTAATTCGTACAATCAGGTGATCGTACGAACAACAGATCCTACCTTTAGAAACCGTAGTGTTTCACCGTCAAACACTCAAAGTGTCATAATCAAAGTAATCAATGCATCAAATGGTCCAAACTACGTAAGCCATCATTATATCCAGGCCGTATGATTTTAAACGTTTAATAGCGCGATTTATTGCCGATATATCAAGAGGAAAAATCAAATTCTAAGCTAGTCAACACGTTGAGATGCTTAGTGATACGTGGATGGCATCAAACCGTGCACGTGGGACTAGAATATTATTGTTTGTCTCGTGAGAAATAATGAAGAAGTAAAATAATATCGCGAGAACTGTCAGCGCGGTTGGGGTGTTCGGCGACATCAAGGCTACAAGTCACATGTGAGTGAGCATGGCCCATATGGGCATTTCCCAGCCCAAGAGGCTCCAAGGCCCATTTTTATAGGAGGGAAGATAAAGGGAAACACAACGCTCTCGGGTCGCATCCCCTACGCTCACACACAAGTGAGCATCAAAAGATCCTCCTGACACCAATCTTTGCATTGGTCAAAGCTGCCGATACCCTTTTATTGGCATATGTTGATCCAGTAACCACGAGATCAGGGACTATTTTATTAATTAAAAATCTTCACTAATTTATCCTCAAGCTTCAGTCTTTCCCAATTAATATTCCCTCCGTGTCCAAATATTCCCCTCATGAGCCCTTCCCAAGGGCGGCCGGAAGGTCAACCATGTACTCCGGCATCATCCGTCACCTTAGATATGGGCATGACAGTGTCTAAGTGATGGGTGATCTTCTTAACCTCTTTGTTCTTCACGTTCACTGTCCCCTTGGGACAAGGAGAATTAATTAGAGAGAATTTTTAATCATTTGCTAATCTTTTTTTTTAAAGCTGTGATCAGTAGTCAGTGACTGATGCGCTCTAGATTCTCTGGGAAATTGGATTTTTGGGTCCTTTCTCTGTCATTAATTTTCCTTGGAAAGTAATTTTCTATTATTAACAGAGATAAGGAGAAGAGAGTGACTGATCACTATTAACTTTACCCCTTCCTTTCCATGGCTTTATTTGGTTTGATTGACCAACTTTTCTTTTGCTTTATATACAAGCTTGGTTCAACCACTATTATCTAATGAGACATTTCACCACCCCTGCAGCCACTGTAACACCATGTGCTTTCTTATTCAATTTTATTAGCTTTTACAGTAAGCAAATGCTACTCCCCCCACCCCTCAATCCAAATAAAGATTTTTTTCAGAATGGATAACGTTTACGTACAAGAATGTACGAGAACATCCCTAATTCATGGATTTAAAATCAATTTTCTCTATTTTTGATTTAATAGATTTTAAATCCATGAATCAAGAATGTACGAAAACATTCTCATAAGTGAACTTGATCTGTTCACAACTTTTCTCCAATCCCCACAAAAAAAAAAAAAAAAAAAAAAATGGACTAGACTAGATTAAACCAACCTAAAACCAGACCATACATTAACTAGTGGTTCAGTCTAGGCTAGACTTTAGAGTATATACCCAATTATGATTCAATTTGGAGGGGTTATACATAGTCTTACCATGCTTTGCATTGAGATTGTTTTCAAATTCGAACGTGTGATCAATTTGTCACAATGGAACAACATTGTTGTAGCACCAAAGCCGACCCTCTATACCATTGGAAGTGCGGATGATAATGAAAATTAATGTTGTGGTAAGGAGACACAGAACAATTGAAACAAACAGACAATGGAGTATGAGAATCTACAGACAAAGCAAAACAGAAGAGACGACTTGATCCGCTCTCATCGGTTGCTGCTGCTGCCATGGAAGACATTATAAGAAAAAGAATAATAGTCTCTACTTCTTTGAACTCTCTTGGAGTCTGGAGTAAACAAAGGAAGGACATGACTAGTGATGGAGTCCTTTCCCCTTTCTCCTTACTATTAAACTGATCAACCGTACATATAGCCATGCACGCAGAAGCACAGTTGACAGCATTTAATTCAATCCTCTATTCTTCTTCCCTTCTATTCTATTCTTTTTCTACTTCTTCTGAAAAGGTAAAAGCCCTCCTTCCTAAAAGTTCTTTATCTTTTTATAATTGGTGTAAAAGAGTAAAGTCCTGGTCAAAACCCAAATCAACTTTCAATAATTGAATTGGAAGCTTAAAAAGCTCTTCGATGATTCGATCTCCCTTTTTAATTCTGTGCCAGCAGCTCTCTCTGCTTACTCTGCTTCACTTTCTTTTCTTTCTTCAATTCCGGTGTAAACCTCTCACACCTTCCAATATTCTAAAATCCAAGAGAAGGCCCAGACCAAGGACAAGGGTATTATCCTTAATTTCTCTTAGTTTACCTTTCACACATTAAAAATCAAGATTTGCCTTTCAATTATTTCAACTCTGTGACCACTGTGAGAGAGTCTGCTACTGCCACTGCTACTGCTACTCTGCTACCCCCTTGTTTTACCATCAATTCTTACCTGCTCTGTTCCTTCTTTGTCTATTCTGCATACTTCCTGTAGAAAGTCTCCATTAAGGATAAAAATATTCCATATTTATATCTGTACCAACACTATACTCAGCACTGGAGGAGAGAGAGAGTGAGATGTTGTCGAGTCCTGAACCGTTGGATTGGAATGGACTGATGGGTTTGGGCACACATGTTGAGGGAGCAACTGGGGTTTTGAGAGGGATTGACGGCTGAGCAAGATCGTTGCAGAGCTGTGATGGGATGCTGGGCTGGATCAGCAGAGACTCCTTGACTCTGACGCTGTGTCTGAGAGCTGAAAGGAGTCTCTGAGAAAAAGATTGAAACTTTGAAAGGGTAGAGGGAGGCTCAGGGACTGAGACAGAAACTGGGGAAGTGGGATGGAAGAGAAGGGTGGTGGGACCCAATCAGTCCCCAGTCCCCAGTCCCCAGTGCCCACCGCCACCACCTTCATCATCTTCATTGACGTACCACACTGCAATTATTCCATTCTTCCGTATATCTGTTGGTTCCCCAGACATCATCATCATCTTCAATTCTGTATTCTTCTTCCAGGACTTTTCTCTTTCTCTCTTTCTCTCTTTCTCTCTTTCTCTCTTTCTCTCTTTCTCTCTTTCTCTCATATCTCTCTCTCTCTCTCTCTCTCTCTCATGCGTACTATGTACCATGCATGGGCGTTTTAAGACTTCGTTTTCTATTCGATCGTGCGTGCCACGCCTTTTTGTACATCTTGTAATCAAAATCCTCAAGACTATCTCCATTTCCACTAAAGAAGTATCTACCTCCCCACCACCCAAAGCCCTTCCCAAGAAAAGGTAGAAATCTTTGAGATATGATGGGGACCATAAGATTAGAATCTCCACCACAGATGTCATATATGAGATATTCCGATTTTTTTAATAATCTGCAAGATGAAAGATTCTAATCCAACGATTCGTATAGAGTTAGCAGTCAAAAATGGAGTTGGGACTTGGGACTAGGGGGTCCCCGGACCCACTAACCCAGTGGGCAAAATGATCATACTCTTTCCTCCGTAACTGGTTAGTAGTTGATGTGTAATAATTAAAATGGGGACTGCTAGTCCCCATGCGCGCCTGGGCTTGGGCTACCACTATTCTTCTGATTTCTGAAATCTCTGTGATTTGTATAATGAAGGAAGGATTGCGATAGATGGTGCCACCGTGCCAACACCCAGCCAAACACTGTTTCTAGTGCCCCCCAACTCCAAACCCCACAAGAGGGAAAAGTCAAAAGGGAAAAGTGGAAGGGGAAAGGGATGATTGTGAATGATACGTTACACTGTAGCTCTATGACCAACGATTCTTCACCTTATCCATACTTAGACACATTGCACTTGGGTGTCAATCCATCGATTTGGTCCAATTTTTAGGGGTGAATCAGTTTTGATTTGAGAATAATGAATAGGAAACCAAACTATTAAGGAAAGTTCAGTTTCAATTAAGTTTCAGTCTGGGTTTCAAGCCACTATCAGATTCTTTGTTTCTAATGCGAATTGGCTTGGATTAAGGGTCATAATGCCTCATTCCAAAAACTAACCCTATATAGACTCAATTGGGTCCAATTCAATTTATCACAATTTTGGCACATAACATCTTCCGTCTTTTATCTCCAAACACATGATGAGATGAAATGACCACGCTCTAACAACAAATAGGAATCTAACGTCTACTTATGCTTGTTTATACACTCTTATTGATTCTTGTTCTGATAGTAAGGCCCACTCCCGGGAATTAAAATACCTATGGCAGAGGTGTTCAGGACTTGAGAGTCGAGAGTATGCTACCGGACAACAACAATTAATGAGGGACTATTTTTTTTTTTATAAAAAATGAGGGTCCGTCACTATCAAATCATGACTCACTGGAGAGAGAGAAAGAGAGAGAGAGGGAACCGAAAGGCGAAAGTTACGCTCAACTTGAATGCCATTCAAAAAGTGCTTTCCCGACCGTCTTGATATTCCGTGTACCAGCTACCAAGGCTGGGCCAGGAATGGCCTATTTCTTTGGTTCTTTTTTCCTTTCCTTTGCTTGCACCACCCTGCCCATTCTTTTGTTACCATATAAAGTTTGCCTTTTCCATTAATTTCCGACACATTTCGTTTTCTCCACAAAAAGTGGCAAAGTGGCTCCCTGTGTGGATATTCTTGGAATTTTTTTTATTGTTATTATTATTATTTTTCTTAATCAATTATATAAGACTAAGGTGGCAGCAAAATGGATGTATAGTCAAGCTAAGCAAAATGTCACTTTTATTTGCCACATTCATGACAGTCCATGACTTTCAAATTTGATGTATAAGGAGCCAGGCCTCAATATCTTTTATTTGTCTATGAAATTTTAACTTAATTTGAGTTTCATGCATGGTTTCAAGTATCAGCTTGGAATTGGCTATATCAGATCGGTATCAATTAAGACTAATCCTCTATCCTTGGTTGATTCAGATCGATTATTCGAATTGTTTTAGGGGTAAAACAGAAAACAATTAGTACTCCTTTTTTTTTTTAAGTAAGGGCAAAATCGATCGATATCCACTTATCTAATCTGATCCAGATCAGTACCAATACCGTCCCCTAAATCCTTGGTTTCATGCATGGGAAGAAAGAATGAGTGACGACTCGAGCCTATCCTTAGGATCAGAAAGCTTAGTCCAATTCTTGTTTGAGCTTAGGACGGATTTGGACCATTAGATCCAAACTTACACCCCCTAAAATTGCCTATTGAAATGTTATGCTTCACTATCTGATACATGACGTCCCACCCTAACATGTGGCTGAGAGTGAAGCATAGTACTTACTTTAGAAAGTGTAGGGTCACATGGGCAATAGCGAAGGGTAACCCCATGCATAGTGAAGCCAAGGAGTATCATATGGAAAAGCTACACTTCACTACATGATAATACTTGGGTGGGGTCACACGGTAGATAGTACTGAAGCTTTAGAGTTACTGCATTATTTGAAATTTGGCCGAATGTGTCATTCTGAAATGAAGATGGAAATGAGGTACAACTAATGTTGGAATCAAAACCTTATGGGTTGCTATATTTTTTGTTGCTTAACACATAAAATGAAACTGATATGAAGCTACCATTAGTTTCTCATTTAGACGAAGTTAATTTTGGAGGTATATAAGGTTGATGATAGGAACTCTATATATCTGTGGTTTTACACAAATTAGGTCCCATATTATGATGAAATATGAATAATGGGCCAAAAATAAAAAAAAATACATGAAAGAGGAGTCACTGAAATCAGTCCTTCTATCAGTCACTATATGAATTATTTGTTGGTCCTGCAAAAATATTGTCTGCTGTATAAAAGTTTTGACTTAAGAGCTATGATCATTATCATGGACCACTTTTTTTAATTTTTAAAAATAAGATACCAATGATACATATATGGGTTCTTAGTTTCCTGATCATTGCTACTCTGTATGGAGAGCCCTTTAAATATAATGGTCACACTGTCACAATCCCACTTGCCATGTTGGGTTATATATGGTCCATGGTTTTTCATTTTTCCCATGTTGGCATATGGTCCATGGTTTTTCACTTCATCCTTTTATCATAAACTTAGGGTTTGCACCAACTTATTCATAATCCCTACCTTTTGATGATTGTTTCCAACTCTATAAAGATGTGTTTGGTAGCCAAGAGAATAAAAGAAAATAAACGAAAAGAAAAGACAAAAGAATCTAGAAAAGATTAGAAAGGAAAAAAAATGCTAAAAAAATACGTATGTGTGTTTGGCTACAATTAGAAGAGAGGAAAAGAATAGAAAAGTTTTTGTATTTTCTCATGTTTTCTTGTATTTTTGACTAGATTTTTTTTGTTTGATAGCAAAAGAAAACTTCATCATTCTTAAGGTGAATTTTGAAATTCAAAATGAAATCTTCTCTTGGGGCAGGACATGTCAAACACAAAGAGAATTTCTTAAACTAAGAAAAAAGTACAAAAATGTTAATATATATCCACACATAGAATAATTTTCCTCCCAATGAATAAAATCATAAATTAGATTTTTATTTTCCCCTCATGGCTTCTTGCGTGGGAGTTTGGACTTTTGAATCCAAACTTTTTTTTTTTTTAACTGAATCCAAACTCAATGCATGCATTAATTATCATCATTTATCATTTATTTATTATGTCATCAGAATGAGGTTATTATAGATATATCTTATGAACTTATGTAGTGATGTTGCAAGGGAATAAGATGTGGAATAGTTACTTGAACAAGCAAAGGACCTTGATCTTGGAGACCTAGAGGCTAGTCAAGTATGAGTTGAGCTGAGGCCCACATATCAAAACATGCCTTGCTAGAGGAGGGAAAAAGAAACTTGTTCTAGTTAGAGCATGCTACTTGGTAGAACGTCGAAGGGAGCAAAAATCCAACTGAAGTACTATTAGTTGGAAGCATCCAAATGAAAGTGACTCTTTCGTAGATATTATTTTTCACATCATCATCTGAACATGGATATATATATTTAGATCAATCTGATTTATATGCATGCCATTAAGGCTTTCGAAAGTTCAATCTTTGTTTGATATTAAATGTATACACAGAAAAATGATAGGGTAGGTAGAAGCTTCTACTGTTATACCTGATAGGCTATATGATTGAGATAAACTTTTAATTTGACTGTGGTGAATCTAATTCAGTCCTATGGTTGGACTTTTTCAGTTATATGCTTTAGGTTGAAACATAGGATTTTACAAGAATTTTTAAATTGATAACTTATGTTCACTAAAATTCTATTGACCTTTGTGATGCACCTTAAATAGAGAGGATTCAAAATAAATTATAAAATAAAGAAAAATACAAAACAATAAGGGTCATAGCAAAAGACCACTTAACTCACTCAATCCAAATGTGGAACTTACTCACCACTAAAGAATCTCAAACTCACAATGAGGCGCAACATGCCACACCTATAAGTTACAAAAATATAAATTATTAACTCTAAATTCTAAGTTAAAAGATATGTGTTGGAACAGAGTTGTTGGCATGTAGCAGTTGAAAACCCGTCCAAATCCTTCACAATCTACTTAACTCTTCTACTCCATTTCACACCATTCATGGGTGTGGGAGGTTTAACTTGCTGGAGAGGAACCAAATTCTTGAAAACTTCTTCAAAAAGACACATTTAGAAAAAAAGTTGTTGCCCGAGAAAGACAGAGGACAATGAGAGTGAAATGACCATTAAATTTTTTATCATATGACTGCATCACTTTGTAGGTTCATCGGTTACCATTTGGTGGGGAAATAAATTTGGATGGGTCTCTGATACAATGTACCCATGCTCGTCTCCTTGGTCAAATTTCTACTCCAAATTAACGTGTCAGTGACTCCATAACATGAACCCATCCATGTCCATCCTATGTTGCTACACTTTAACAACCCATGTTGAAACGTTAGCTTGACCATCAAAGGAAAGGTAATGGAAATAATACAATATACTTTCGAGACTCATTCAATTATATTACATGAATAGGTGGCATTGGAGTCTGTAGCGTGGTGGGCAAAATGATATGAAACCATTTGAGGATGGATAATATATAAATGGTCAAGGATAAAAACATTTCAAATGTGAGAGGTAGTAAATCATTAAATCCAAGCTCATCAGATTATACCTCTCTCACTCTCATCCACACACAATAACAGAGCCCATGTCCGGAGGTGATGTTACTGGGAGAGAAAACGGGACCTTTTATTTGCTATCGTTTTAGTTCACATTTGACATCCTTGCTCTGATACCATGTTCTCCACCGTTTCAACTAAAAACATGAACCATTAAGGATTGATAATGTCATTATATACATCAATACCTTCTAAAAGTCATTGCGTTGAAACTTGTAGAGGGTAATGCTTATAAGGGCACTGCCCTTTGAACGAGATCTACATAAGACTTGCCCTATTTAGAAGGAAGGAAAATTTTAGATAGCTCTAGATTTTCTTTTGGAAACTGCTTTCAAAGTAGTTAAATAACTCATCCAGCCCACAAGTGTTTGGGCCTAGACCAGGCCTAGGCCTAAGCCTCGCCAACCATCCTGGACCTTGGATCAAGCTCAGGCCAAGATTAGTATCAGTTTTTTAAGACAAAATCATTTGGTATGTACTAAACTTTATTAATTTAGTTCTTTTTGATCAAATATCGAATTACCGACTATATATATGATATATCCCGTAAAGATAAGAAAGATAAAATTATTGAATAGAAACTGTATCGAGCCAATTTGATATTGGTATTGAAATTTTGGAATGTTCTTGATATGATGCAATTTCAATATCTACTCCCTATTTTTCGTACCATACTGAAATATCAAATCGTACCAGTTGATACTCATACATGTAACACAACCCTCTAGTCTTAAGTCCATAGCCTGTGGCCCATTTCCCCAGCCCAAACTCATTGATGATGCTCTCTACCCACCCATAGAATAGTACTATAGTAACTAAGTTGAAACTTGAAACAACATCAATACCCTACTCGGAACGGATAAGGTACAAATCCCAACATTCCTCGTTAAGTTAGGATAAAACCATAACCAATGGATTTAGATCCGGATCCTCTCCAATGACTAATGCTTTAATCACTCTCCAACTAGAAATAAGCATGTTTAGATTGCGTGCCCTAGATGTTAAGATGCGTACTTATGTCTTATTGAAAGGTCGTTGGAAGGAGCAATCATTGGAGAGGAGCCAAATCTTAAGACCATGCCTTTTATGTTGCCAACTTGCCACCCCTTACATCCCTAGACTATGGACTCTTGATCCCAGGTCTAGGGTTAGTAGAAAGGGTCTCAGGTCTAGGGTTATTAGAAACCCCAGGTGTCAACAAAATAGATGGTGCAAGGTCGGCTTAACCAGGCTATAGCTTAAAACAATATTAATTGAGGAAACAATATAGTTAATTCTATGATATGGCTTACATGTATAATGCACTTCAGGCCCAGGTCTGGTTAACTTTGAGATGGCTACGCTCATTCTACCATGGAAGCCAAGCCTAACCCAGATTTTCGTGCTTTAAAACAAGGCCTTGCTAAGCCCACCCCATGAAAGCGCCGGGCTTGGGCTCAACAATAGCATCTTCTTACTTGCACCAAGTTTAGTAGACTTTGAAAAATCACTACTTGCCACTTGGTAGGCAATTGATAGTCTTTTGGGTGGGTCCATGTCGATAATGACTCACCACCTATCTCATTGGTCATATTTCAATCCGAAGCAAGAATTCAATGGTGATAAATATATTGAGTCCTTGAGCCTCCATTTATGTACTGAATTTCATACTATGCCACACCATATTTTTTTTCATCAACCTACACCACACCAATTAACAAGGCAAATTTATAATTGAATGATTGAGAAAAGATCCACCAGTATTAGGGTTACGTGATTGGCTTTAGCTACAAAATTTGACTGACAACAACCAAATGGGTCATCTGAGTTTTCATGATAAGACATATGATTGAGATAATCTAATATATATTCTTTCACTATTTCTATGATGCTAATATAAAAATGTAACATTTTTTAAGAGTAGTTCCCATTTTAGGGAGCAATTTTCCAAAGACTACATGTCCATCATGAAATATGTGGATTATATACTTAGTAGTATCATGTTCCATGTTGGATTAGGTTCAATTTTTTGAGACAAAGTAAACCCCATGGTCTCCCATTTGCATTTCAAGATTCAACCTAAATAGAGTTGACCACATAATAAGCATTGAAATAGCCAAAGCTATTGAAAAGGTGCACGCCCATGATTGGACTATGAAATGATGCATGTCAATAAATGAGAGGATATATGATTGAATTTGATAATGAAATTTGAGATGTGATCAATCTAAATCATTCTTAAAATTATCTACATTTAAAATTATCACATCACCTTTCTACATGGCACAAGTAGAAGTGTAGTCCCTAGATTGCATGATAGACGAACCTTCCATGAAGACATCTTATACCTTTTTTCTCTCAAAAAAAAAAAAAAAAAAAAAAAAAAAAAAAAAAAAAAAAAAAAAGAGTTGGATGTAACTGGTTGTTCATGATATGGGAGAAAGTTTTCCTCTATCGGAGTGATTAAGTGATTTGACCATTATAATTCTTCATCCCCCTAATGTATTATTACACCATTATATGAAGTCAATAATGCCATCCCAACTATTCTCGATGCCATATTAAGATACTCAAGCTTATGGGCAAGGGTTTCTTTGTTCACCGTGGGTGAAGAGAAATTGCCTCCAACAATATTTGTCCATTGACCTCTCAGGTAAAAACAAATTTTGAGAACTAGACCCCATTCAGGCCAATTCCTTTGTTCACATGTCAAGTTTTATTTGATAAGCTGCAAATAAAATTTTGAAATCCCCTACTACCAAATGCCAATAGGGAAAAGAGTATCTAGGTTCCTTCCTCCCTGAACCGATTTGGCTTTGGCTGGCTTCTTTTCAAACTCGATAACTCCGGTCCTGGCGCTTCCTGTTCTAACGTTAGGCGGAGCACGGATTAGACAGAGAAACAGAGAGAGCGTGCGGGGGGGAAGAGAGAGAATGACGGTGTTTCACTTCTTCAACTGTGCAATTCTTACTTTCGGCCCTCATGCGGTCTACTACTCGGCGACTCCACTGTAAGCTATCCTTCTTCATGATTTACAGGTCTTCCATTATTCGAGAAGCTTATTACAGGCTTACAGCTTCGTCCCCTTTGATCCCACTTCCCGAACCAGAGTCGGAGGGGAAAGCTCCGTCAAAATTTTCTTTTGTCTGTTCTTCTAATTTCATCGACTTCAATGATCATATTATCTTCTAATTTTTTGTTTATAACCCGTCAATTTCCATACAAAGATACGAATTATTAATATGGGTCTCTAATTTATTTGAGCTTCATAGAAATGGTTCTATTAATATGGGTCTCTAATTTATTTGGATTGCTTGTAGAATTATTATTATTATTATTATTTTTTCTTATGTGGTACTTCATCTCTTTGGCTTTCCTATCTTTCTCGTATTAAAAGTTATATTTAGCTAGTGTGGAATATCTCTGTGCAGATCTGAGTACGATACGCTTGGCACTTCGGTTAAAGCTGCTCTCGTTTATCTTGGAACAGCCCTAGTAAAGGTCTGTAAACAGTTAACACTTGTGTCGTTTGTCTTATCGACTCCTGACTGTAATACAAGAAATGCATTTGATCTTTGTTTGTCGAAGGAAAAAAAAGAAGGAAATTTTCCCCAATAAAGTTTTTCTGACATTTTTTCGTGTTGACAGCTTGTATGCATAGCAACCTTTCTCAAAGTACCAGAGAATGACGGTTTTGATACATATCAGGTTCAATTTAACTCATAAGCTTTAAATTGGAATGCTTCACCAAGATGTCATTTATTTCTGGAAGGTTTAGAATCCTTAATGTTGTTTCTGGAATGGACTATTATGTTTCATCTAAATTATATCTTATGGAAATTTGAGGTGTAGAGAAATATTGGAAGAAATGAAACATGAGCTCCAGATATAGATAATTGTTATTCATATTTGTCAAATATTCCACAATCTTCAATATTGGCTGTGGGATCGCATGATAAATGTGGACTTACTTCCAGAAATCCCCAGGGTAACGGTTCTTCACTTCCAAGTGAAGCCTCAATTGATGCTACTTTTGTTAGTCTTAACACAGGAAAATTCAGATTGGGGAATTTAGGAGTTCCTGATCAGAATCAGAACCTTTTACTAGTAAATAAGAGCACTTCTACATTTCTCTCCTGTGAATCTAGCAACTAGAAATGGATAAATTGTTGTATACTTTAGAAATTCTACTCTAGTGGCTTCTTGTACGACATAAACCATGGAGGAACAAGAAAAAAATATAACATGCGGTGCTTAAGAGTTAAATTTGCTTTTTGAGAAGTAGGAAGAATGGCTTCGGGATGGACTGACAATCGGTCAGTCATGTCTATTTCCAAATCACTCCCTCCAATCCTGGCCTGATTATTCAAGTTGAATTCAGCAACCCTTTACTTGTTGTCTCTCTGGTGGAAATGCCTAAGTGTCCCCAGGGGTTGATTTTATATCTTGATGCAATCCAAAGACAGTAAACTGGTGCAGAAATAGATCCGGTCAAGTAGTGATCCTGTTAACTTCATGTAGGTCCTTACAACTGATGAGTCTTTCCATGGTATTTTGTCCATAGATGCAAAAATAGGGAAATATTGGAAATCAGCTTTCATGTTTATGACATAGTGTCTGATTGGTCCACATGTTCTTACTGAGAGTTGCGACTTAGAGACTCTTTGATCATGATTGTTAAATTTATCAAAATGTTTCTGAGTCAATCGATACTATAAATACCAGTATTTTTATCCTTAAATTGTACTACCTGGAGGTTTGTACTCATGAAGCACCAGCACACATCTCTCTCTCTCTCTCTCTCTCTCTATATATATATATATATATATATATACTAAATAATTTTTCCTGGTGAATAAGTGGGTAGTCATGACAGCAACCAAAGGAATCGATTAATGTAGGCCTCCGCAGATGGTCATGTTTTATGCCCATGCTAGTTGTTATATTCCATAACATTACCAAGGTGTGTATTGTCACAAAATTTTGGAAACAGAAATTGTATTGGCTTGAGCTGCCTGATGGGTGTGGCCTGTGGGGCTCCTTGTATGAAGACTATCTATTACTCTCTACCTTTGTTGTTGTTGTAAAGGGGTTAGGCACCAAAAAACCGCCCCCCCTTCCGCCCCCCCCCCCCCCCAAAAAAAAATAAAAATAATAAATAAATAAATAAAAATTATTGGATCAGGAACCTGAAGTACTGTTCAAGAAAGTCACAATTATTCCTAATATCAGCATGAGTAATTATTGTAAAATGCTTGTTTACATATGCCCAAAAAGAGTTTAATTCCTTTACCCTTGAAGACTCCAAGCAATCATCATGCTGTATCTACTAACAAACAGCATGAGAGAGAAGGTCTAACTGTTCTCTTGTTCCCAATGCAGGGAACCCATGTATTGGTGAAGTAGGGCCCATTGGTTGTTAGATGATCTCTGGGGCCCAGTCCAATACTGCTATTCACAAGGAAAACTTGATCTTAATAGGAACTAATGAAATTAAACCACTTCTAGCATGAGAGAAGAGGTCTAAGAAGCAAAGAACGAGTTTTATTAAGATTTTTCCATGAATGCCCAACCATTCTATCTGCCCAACCCTTTCATCCATAGTTGTCAACGCATGCCTTGGCGTCCAGGCACCTTGGTCGCCTAGGTGGGTGCCTTGGACGGTTTGGCCACCTTGTTGGTGTCGCCTTGAATCCAGGCCCTCTCCAATGCATTGGGTCGCCTAGATGCCATGACAACTAAGTTTCATCTTTGCTAGTCTGCTGCATTGGAGTTTCTAACAAGGTTGTTCAGTTAAGGAGGGGAAGAACGATGTTCTGCTGTCCCATTGAGTCTAATAAGGGTCATTTTAATCACTCCATGAGTAGTTAGGAACACTTCTTTTTTTTTGGGGGGGGGGGTGTTACACTTGGAAACACTTGCTTAAGGGTTTTTCAACACATGACATTTCAAAAGGATGCCCATTTACCATTACTGCCTCTTGGCATACTTGATGGAGAAATGGCTCAACTCTTTGTTGTACCTTCCCAAACTTCTAAGCAATAAGGTGCAATATTTTCTTCTGGTCACTGCCCTTAGCCATAAGCTTGACTTTTCTCCTTGCTTCATAACCACTTAAAAGGCAAAGGTTTCTTCATTAGAGTGAAGGTTCTAAAGCCCAATACCCTATGCTACTTTAGGGCTAAACACTAGACTCAATGTCATGGGGTGGTATGAGGAAGCTTCTTCCTGTCTTATTCAAAGAAAGTGTCTCTGAATTTTATTCATTCTCAGCAATTATAACTGGATCCAAAAACAAGGAGGGGGAATTGGGAACTGGCCAGGGTAGCATGTATAAGAGTCATATCCTACTCTTGGACAAGTGATACCTTTAAACAAGAACCATCGCTTCTTGAGTCGTTATGAGATTGTGAATCTGTGCACTTGTTCCCCAATATTAGAAACTTAGCTGAACTTACATTTATAATGTGGGAACCAGGGTCTCGACACGTCCTCCAATAACTTCCATGTGGGGCTGAAAATTTGTGTCTAGGTGTACCCCAAAGTTCTCCGCTCACCTGTCCTCTTCTCTATTCGTTTTCTGCATAGTTTTAGGTTTTCGTTATTACAGTTGGAATCTTTTTCCCTATAGTATGATTTGTAGTACTTGTACCTCAAATGCGTTAGGAGACTGTTAACAGCCTCCTTCTTGTTTGGTGTTTCTGTTTATAGCTCAAGTATGTCACTGTATCCGATTCTCTTATTCTTGTTTATGATGTATCTTCACCTGTTGGGAAAAAAAATAAAATAAAAAAGAAGTAAAATTTGAGTGACCCATCTGTGGAGAGGTGCACTTATATTGTAACTTGTGAAACATAACGGACTTAGATTTTTCCCCCCTTTATTTATGGAACTGTTTGAGAAAGTATTTGTCTGTATACCATGAATTGTGGAGTAGGTGGAATAGCCTTTTCATTACTTCAAGGTTTTCTTTTCTTTTTCTCATGGGGAAGCGTTAACACATCTTTTGCTCTTGTTGCGGAACACCACCTAACCTGCTAATCTGCTACTTTCAAGGTACTACAGTGGAAGCGAACTATAAATTGTAACAGATCATTGCTTATTTCTTCAGGAATTATTGAAAGCTTTAATTGGATTTATCGATGTTGCTGGGCTGTACTTTGCTTTGACTCAATTGACCCACAGAAACATATCGCAAAGTCATAAATTTCAAGCTGTTGGACTTGGTGAGAAAACCTTATCCGTTTTCATTTTTCTCTGTTATAAGGCTAAAAATGCTGACTGCTTGTCTGCCAAAAAAAAAAAGAGTAATAATATTAGTAGTTATCACACACACACACACACACACACAGGGAGGGAGGGAGAATCTGTTTATGTGTATCCTCTTCTTTCTGTTACTTTACCTAAGTGTTCTATTGTTTGTGGTTTTTGCTCTCTACATACATTGGTTCTTCATCATGGGGGTACCACACGTGGTGCTTTTCTTTTTAATAGATCTTCTGTCATATTGTAGAGAGAGTCTCTTTGTGTGTGTTCTTTCTCATATTACCAACTATTGTATGCTTTTGCCTTTTCCTCTTTCTCCATTAGTTCAATGTCATGGTGCTATTCTAGCTGTGGTCTGTCATTTCAACAATCTTCTGTCATATCAGTTATTTTTTGCTTTGGGGGAACATGAAATCAGACATTGCATGTTAAGGCTCAAAGAAGTAAAAGGATACAAATACCAGAGATTAAACAAGTACATTCTACGATGATGACCAAATTGGTCTATCAGGTGATGGCTGTTGCCAGTAGGAAGTTTCAGTTTAAATAAGTGAGTGTAGTGTTATATGCACTATTCCCTGGGGAAGCCAGGTATATTGTTGAGTTTGGCTTTTGTCAAACAAGTGGGTGCAAGCTTTGGAATTGGACATATGACTAATCCAGAGTGTCTCTTGTTTGATGGGTGGTCAAATCAACTTGTCATTCCAATGTAGATGTCATGGAATGTGCACCAAAGTTGGTGTCTTGGTAACATTCGCAAATTCTTACATGATAACAGGTGGCAGAGGTTGATGGTCCATGTGATCACCCCAGGCCCATCTTGGCAGTCAATTTTCAGCCCAACAAGAACATGTCAGTAAAAAGTGGCTCTAAAGTTGCTAGAAACGACAAAGATGTTGAAAATGTTAGTGTAGATTGTTGGCTTTTTTTGTACATTTTTGCAACTCTAGACACATTTGACCCACAAGCTATGATAATTTGCAATAAAATTGACGACTGAGGTGGTTGCAGGTTCCTCTCTCCAGTGAACCACCCTATCTATGCCAAACACTAACATGTTGTATATCCGCAGCTCAACTAAAACAACCGCTTAGACCAAACATTTTGGCTAAAAAAAAAAAAAACTTGAAAATCTTACTAATCCATTTTATGAGCTCAAAGTTGCAATCTAGCAGGGTTGATTTGTGACTGTTTAGCTTTATGGTAGACTAATATACCAAGATGAGATCCATGTAGCTGACCTCAAATAGTTGGTTGAAGGCTTTGCTGCCACAATCAATGATGATGACATACAGTTCCTTTTCCTTATGGGAAGCCCCTAAAGCACTTTTGCATGTGCCATAAATTACTTCTGCAAATTAATTGTTTCTCTTGTTCCTAAAAATTTAAACATGGTTTGTTTGCTTTTCTATGTGCATATAATATCTTACAATACCACCACCCTCATTCTCAGATGATGAGAGACTGTAACCAGGGTTTTAAGTATTGGTAAGTATCATATAGCATCGGCCGATGATATATAGCATATACAGATACAATACTTAATTTTATAGTATATACAGATACAATACTTAATTTTCAAAAAAAAAAAAAAAAAAAAAAAAAAAAAAAAAAAACCAATACAGGTTAATACAGTCCGGTATAGGTAAGATACACTTGATATGCCTTCTTGAAACTAAGAGCAACCGAAGTCCGTGGGAACTTGTTTTTCTCTTCGATATGAGTTGGAGGAGACCATTTAACCAAAAAAAAAAAAAAAAAGACTATGTTCACCAGTTCAACAAGTTTTGAGAATTTAAAGTGCTCAAATCACAGATCGAAATAGGTTAGAGTGAAAAAGTGGTAAAGATGCAAATCTGTTCCTTTTTTTCTTAACTTTTTTTTTTTGGGTTATGCATCACTGGATTAGGTAAAAATATGACTCAAATCCTTCTATCAAGTTGATATATATTGCAGAATAAGGTGTTTAGTGCTTTAAAACTGAATTTTATATGTATTATACATAAGAACATCTATGCATTTCTTGACCATTTCCATGTATATTTTTAGCGTATCTTGTGTTTCTCCAATATGATACGATACGTCTCTTAAATCACCCCTCTGATACAGATACTTAAATCCTTAACTGTAACTACACTTCTGCTAGAACCATTCACCCTTAATCCCCTTGAGATTGAGGACTTGAAATAAAGCGTTAATTAAGATATAGACAAGGGGAGAAGAATCAAAAATTTCTGTGGTCGTCTTTCATCTTGTATATAACCTACAGGTTGCGCTCTCTCTCTCTCCCTCCGTTTGTGTATATACAGATATACTTATCATTTTCAATTTCAATGCCTGCAAGTGTATGGGAATGAGAAATGGACCTCGAAATTTATACCACTATTCCCTAATCTCTTATTTTAGTTGTTTTTTCATTCCTTCTATTGCTAACCTGATCATCTTTTTTTGCTGCTAGGATGGGCTTTTGCTGATTCTGTTCTACACAGGCTAGCACCTCTCTGGGTTGGTGCGAGAGGCTTAGAATTTACTTATGAATACATTCTGCAGGGTCTCGAGGCAAATGCAAATCTGGTGAGATTACTTGCTTGCAAACTTATGAGTCACACTATCATTTCCAATTTCCATAGTTGTGGACAAGTTGAGAGAAAAATCATAAAAGTGTAAATTGCATTCAATTCTCTCCCTCCGCCCCCCCTCCCCCCCGGTTTCTTTGAAATTTATTTGCATTCAATGCTATTGAACAAAAATTGTTGGAAAATTAACAATAAACTATTTGTCTTTTAGAGTGTCCTGGGTGGGATGTATGAATGGTGGATTTGCAGTGTCTCATATACAGAATGTTTTGAATTATTTACTAACTTATTCATTTTGTTTATTTATCTACTTGCATTTTTTAGCCTTATTCTGATGATTGTGATCATTATTTCTTTTATTATGCTTTCAGGTCTTAACTGTATCTCTTGCTGCATTGGGATCTTTGATGTGGCTCCGGAAGAACAAACCCAAGACTCTGATTCCTTTAATTTATGCATGTGCTGGGATTCTTGCAACTATGCCATCTATCATAAGGTTTGCTTTTGAACCATATACATCACTTACCCAATAATTGTTAGTTTTCTTAAAAAATGGCTAGAACTTTGATCAATTAATTCTGTGCTCTGACAGATCGTCTGAGTTGTTCGACTTTCTGTTTTCACATATATGTAAGCAATTCTATGCCCAGGCCAATAATTTTTGTGCTAGGGCTTTTTTGTTTCCTCTTTTCGTTTTGCCAAACAGAATTAAAAATGTTCGAAAATCTGGCACTTCTCTTCTGAAGTGAAAGGTCCCTTTCCAAACGACTTTGATTGTTTCTACTGAAGCATGAGCGGTTTCATCTTCCTTCTTTGCAATCTTAATCCTATGGTGTTTTTAGACAATCCAAAATGATACTGATGGGCTAAAACTGTCTTAAATACCCATCTGGGTCGAAATCCAATTGCTTACATATATGTGTTTTTTCAAAATGAGCAGCTCCCTAAGATGGATGAACTTAGTGTTTTTACCAGTAACAAAGAGGCTTTCCATCTGTGACATGCCCCATCAACACTGCAACCTTTTCGGCTAGTGTCTTTTAATTTGTATGTTGTTTTTCCTCCTTGAGCTAAACTGATGTTCTCTGGTTTACTGCAGCTATCTCAGGCGAGGTTTGGGATGGCACTTTCCAAAGGTGGTGGGTTTTGAACTTTTTACTTCCCTTGTGATGGCATTTATTAGTTGGCAACTTTTCTCTGCATGTCAGAGACCTGCTGCTTAAAAGTAACTGTCCACCGGAGGAAGTTCCAACCAATTTTGTTCATGAGGGATTTGCCTTCGAATCTGACTCTACTGCGGAAGGATCTCTGCCTTCCAATCTGACTGTACTGCGGAAGGATCTCCAAGTTCAAAGGATGAAAGAATGTAGTATTCCTTGAAACCTACTTAATAATCACATTCAGGTTAATCTTGAGGAGTTCTGCTGTATTTTTTTGGGCAGTCTTTCACTACAGATGATTTATTGAAGGGGATAAATCAGTTCATCATCTTCGTTTGATTCTTTTTATTTTTGGGTATATTGCTGATGATCTTGACTTTAACCACATTCTACTCTATTTTTTTTTCATTTTTGGTGAAAATATTCAACTCTATTTGCAGAATCCAATTGTATTTTTGAACCCAGATCGCCATAGAAATGAACTTTGAACCCAGTCCTCCATATCCTGTTGATGCATGGGCAGTTGCCGACCCATCATGTCCTGATGCTGGTGTATTGATTGCCATTGGTTCGTTTGCTGCCAGGCTGCATGCTCCTACACCAGCACAGTGGCCAATAGGAGCACGTGCATAGGCATCCAATGGGATGGGCAAGGATTGTCATTTCCTGCCCCATATGAGAGGGTGTAGAGTGATGCAGCCGGGTAAGTGTTCTTTTTCTCCAATTGGGGAAAAAAAAAAGGTGCCCCGTAGCGCCCCCTGCGTGCCACACACGGGGACAAAGCGACCACCCCGCTCCCTCATAGTGGATGCCCCTGTGCGCCTCCTCATTACAGGGCCACGCAGGCCGGCAGCGAACCCTTCCCCACAATTTACTTCTGGGCATTTTATCAAAAACATTCGTTTTTTATCCTTAGGTTTTAGTGTGCTTAGCAAAACCAAAAGATTAAGAGGAAATATGTGTAATGAAAATAGGCTTAGCTGCTCTTAGTTTCATCTAATTTTATCACTCTAAACAACCCATTATGTAGCATACCCCCTTAATCCATCTGTATATATGCTTAATGAAAATTCCAGAGAAACCCAGTTTGCCTGATCTTGCTTATACAGTCAAACTAATGATTCCAAAATCAAAAGAACAAGAGACAGAGAAACAGAGTCTTGAAGTGAAAAAAGAACAGAAATGAAGCTATTTTACTTTCCAGATCCTCACTCAGATTCCTCCACAGTTGCTTCTATTCGGAGGAGGATGAAGCCAACAGCAACTCCAACGAGGGTAAGGCCATTCATGATAGCTGCAATCTTGAAAATCTCTCCTGCAGCATCGCACGTAGAAGAGAGGGCTCCTCCACCACTTCCTTTGCTTTGGGATGCTGATTTCAGAGAGCTCACCACCTTTGCAAATGACTGTTCAGTGCAGAGGGGCAGGCCTAACGCCGCCACATTGGTGTGGGCTTTCAACCCTCCAAAGGAATTCAGGCCACTTATGTATACTACGTTACTCTTTCTCTTTTGGGATGAACTGCGACCCGAGCTCACAACGGCGGCAGTGGCGGCGTACATCGCCGAAGAAAGCGCAGCCGATGTGGTTGCCATTTCTGCTGTAATCTAACTCTGCAAAAAACTACAATGGCGGAAAGGATAGTGTAGATCAGGAACTGAGAATTGAGAATTGTCTTATAGAGTATGAAATAAGAAGGGAAGTGGGATTACCTGGATTGCTACGGTTTCTGGGGGATCTTCTTCAATGGGATTGTGAGTGCAAAACAGAGGAGATTGAGAAAAAAATAAAAAAATGACACTTTGTACAGTTTGTATGGGAAGGGATGAAAGAGTTAGGATAAGGTGGGAAGAAGATGGTTGGCTGAAGAGGAGATTAGATGAGAGAGAAATGTCTGCCAACTTTAAAAGTTGTCCAAGAAAAATAAAGTGTTCAAAAAATTAGAAAAAAAAAAAAGGAAGTGCAGCCATAGTCACAGACTCACAGCCACTAGCCGTTCTTTAATGGGATAAGTGCATCCGTGCGTGCTTGTACGTGCTCCATCCAATTGGAATTTTAAGAATTATAGGGCTAATCCGAATAGTGAATAAGAATTTAAAAAATGAATAATTCAGATTAAATTTAGTTTAGATAAATTTTTATTGTCATAAAAGGGTTTATTAATTAGGAGAAATGAGATAACGAATTCTTGTAATGATTAGGAAAAATGAGACAACGAATTCTTGTAATAATCTGTCTTCATCGCGATGGAAATTTGAAAGATTACTCGTACCCGTTGGCCAAAACTATAGACTTGTTGGGTACATCAGTGTAGCATGTGTGCGGCCCAGAATATCTATGGGCATCATAGACCTTGCTAATTATACTCTATTAAGTTTGTCTCGAATTCTTGATCCGTTTTGAAAATTGACCCGCTTCGACATGTTTTGGTGGTGATCAGAATGAGAAGTTTTCTGAGATCTGTGATGGAAGCAGAGGGGTTGGGCTGATGGTTTGACCGGATTGACCGTGACCTGATGGGTCGACCCACAACTTGGAGTATATAATGTATTGTTGTCTTGTTGAGAAGGTCATTGTATATTGGGAGGTTTTTTGAGCTAGGGTTTCAGGGCAAGTTTTCTCGCCACTGCTTGGGTGTAATCTCTTTTCTGCATAGTGAAACATCTTCTTCTTCACCCGAGGACGTAGCACACCACAGTGGTGTGTGAACCTCGTTAAATCTATGTGTTGTGCGAATCTATTGTCTTGATTTCTTTTTGTATTTCTTGGTGTTTGCTCTAATAGACTCTCATGATAGTATATTGTTCTTGCTTTTCAAAATTCTATTCATATAAATTGTATTGAAATACGGTTCAATGTCATTAATACTGTAATTTTTTTAACTTACGGATACATGGGTCACATTTGCAATGTATTTTGGATCACAGTTGCTTCCTCTAACCTCCTTCCCCTGGCAAGGGCTCATGCGCCCATCTTGTGTTCACTATTCACAACAACTCTTAACATAAGGTTGTCCTTTATTATTTATCAGTACTCCTCAGACTCATTTTTGTTATACAATTACAATACAGTACTATTCTTGCTATGGATGAAATATTTGATGGAAAGTAGGGTTAGCAAGAATGCCTTCCATAGTATTAGCTCCATTAACTATGTCTTTCTATTCACACTTTCACAAAATAAAGTAAACCAGTGAGATTGAGAGATTTTTAGATTGGTAACTGATGAGGGTAAAAATGCCACTCCCTCGGGTCATCCTCGATGGAGTATCCTTAGATCATCATTGGCTGAGCCGACCCTTTGAGTCATCCTAGGCCAAGCCAACCCCTTGGCTCACCCTTGGCTTATCGTTGGCCAAGTCGATCATTCAGGTCATCCCTGGGAAACCCGACCCCTTGGGTCATCTCTGGCTGAGCCGATCCCTTGGCTCATCCTTGGCCGATCCGACCCCTTGGGTCGCCTCCCTAAGAAGTATGATCTGATCCCAGCGATTGCGGGAACAATCCTGAGGATCGCTCATTGCCAGCTCAGTAGATCTTATCGCCAGCTCAACAAATCTTATTGCTAGGAGATATCCCAACAAGTAAGGTAATAGTTACCTAGTGGGACTCTTCCAAGAGTTATCCTAATGAGAGTGAACTACTTACCAAAATAGGACTCTCTTAAATCGTCTCTCTTCATTCACTGCCTATAAATATCAAAGTAAGCCTTAAAAAAGGAGGATGGATCAATTTCATAATAAACTCTCTTGAGTAATTGTTATGGAGGAAATCTGACTTAGGCATTGGAGGGTCCCCCGTCGGGTCAACCCGGCTCTCCTTTATCCGCTCTTTTGTGCAGGTCTAGTGTGGAATACCAAGTCTTGCAAGGAAGATCATCGGTCAATTTTTACCGCATCAGATTGGCACCGTCTGTGAGAAATAGAGAAAAGCCATTATTCTGAAGCTTTATCTGGATTCATCTCCTCACCGAAGATGTTTAAGAATTGGGGTCTATCATCTCAGATCCATCTCAAACCAACCACGACTTCCATCTCTGAAATCCCAAATAAATGAAGTTGGCTATTTTCAGACTTATCTTCGCAACTCAATCGCTTCTTTCATTCCCCAAAACCCAATCACACCACTATCACAACTACAAATCCACCATCTCCAATCGTGGCCGACTCTTCGTGGCCAGACTACCTTCTTCCTCACTCTCGGATCCGCCCATCCTCTTCCTCTCTCTACAGATCCAAGAACTCAAATTGCAGATTTGAATCAAAAGCCTATGATCCCTATATGCATTGGTAGTGACAAGTGAAGCTATATCAACAAATAAAGGATTCTTGCAAGCAACAATGGCATCTCTTTATTATTATTTCCAAACCCTCATGATGAACTCACGGCCAGATCCATATCTTGGTTCGGCCTAGGCTCAATAGAGGAATCTTAATCAGGGAAGCTTATGTGTCTTGCTTATGAAGTTGATTTTCAAAGCTGGTTTTACAAGCTTTATTTTATAAGGAGGTTGGCAGAATGGTTTTATGAAGTGGTTTACATAAGTGGTTTTACAAAGTGGTTTTTCAGGTTTGCCAAATGTGTTTACATAAGTAATTTTACAAATATGGTTTTCTAAAAGTTGTTTCTAGTGGTGGTTTACAAATCTGGTTTCAAAGGGTGGTTTAAACCTCGACACATGTTCTACATGGAACAACCCATGCTGGGCACGGATGACCTAGTTGTAATGTGGTGGGTCCCTTTGTTGAAGCACCTCCCCCAGCTCAGCTCTTTGTCGCCGAGTAATCCACAAATCCTGCAACTCTCACTATTACATGCCATGGACCACCAAGGCAAAGGGGGGCCCTCACCGATTGCTTCGATTCATCTGTTCATGACCGAACTCGTTTGGTGGGCCAGGTAGGCAAGTCTTAATCGAACGAAGAAATGAACATGCTCTGCCCCAATGATACCAGTCGAATCGACGGGAGGGAATTGGTTTGTAGAGAAATGAAAGAGAGACTAAAGTTTTACCGCGACCAAGCGTTTCTTTGTCTAAATTGGCATTTTTGTTCGACCAAGCAAAGCTCATTTACTTCCTTTGATGCAGTTTAGCCCAAAGAAACCGAACAACCTCACCACAACTGAGCAAAACTTCACAGGCCAACCAATCCATGGCCGAGCATCAAGCAACCGAGCAACTCGTATTGCATATGGTTAGTTGTCACAATGAATGATATAATTGTCCTTGCTTCTCTCTCTTTTTGCAGCAAAAAAGAAGCATTTTTAGAACCGAGAACCGAGGACCAAGCACAAAGCCTGGTCGATGGTCTCCATGTTGAGCAGATCAGCTCGCCAACATACCATCCCAAAGCTGAGCACGTTATAGCCTAGCAGACCAGCTTGCCAAGCCATGCAAGTTATAGCCGAGCAAACCAGCCTGCGGAGCCAAGCACGTTATAACCGAGTAAATATTGAGAATGTTACTGCCGAGCAGACCAACTTGCCAATCATACTATCCCAAGGCCGAGTTCCTCATCACTAGTTGGCCGATGTGAATGATTCATCGACCGATGATGCACTTAGTCCAATGCTTGGTATGCTTTGGGGATGCTATCCAATTGTACTGTGGACCGGGCTGTACACTTCAAACCATTGACTAAACTCGATATTCTACGAAAGACTATGGTCGACCACCTGCAAGCCCGAGCCCCAGCTCTGCACCTCAAGCTCTTAAACATTAAGGCATGTAAGCTCGAGCCCCTACTCGGCACCCACAAGCTAGAGCTCTGGCTTAGCACCTCAAGTCCTTAAACATTAAAGCATGCAAGCCCGAGCCCCGACTCGGCACCTCACAAGCCCGAGCTCCGGCTCCGCACCTCAAGTCCTTAGGCATTAAGGATGCAAGCCCGAGCCCTAGCTCGACACCGAAAGCCTTTATCTTTAAGGCAAAAACGTGCAAGCCCTTATCTTTAAGGCAAAAACCTGCAAGCCCTTATCTCTAAGGCAATCACATGCAAGCCTTTATCTTTAAGGCAAACACAAGAAAGCCCTTATCTTTAAGGCAAATTAATGGAAGCCCTTACCTCTAAGGCAAAAAAAAAAAAAAAAAATCCTTTAAGTGAAATGCTAAAGCAAAAGCTACGCTCATTCCTAAAAGAAACACGCAACACCTGCCCCCACCAAAAGAAGGTAAGGAACGACCTCAGCTTAATCCAAAGAGATCGTACCTCTCCAAGCAAGAACGATATTACCTCTACCAAAGCTTGAGTTCTGGCTTGGCACCTCAAGCCCTTAGGCGTTAAGACATGCAAGCCCGAGCTCCGGCTCTACACCTCAAGCCCTTAGGCGTTAAGGCATGCAAGCCCGAGCCCTAACTTGACACCTCACAAGCCCGAGCTCTTGGTTGGCACCTCAAGCCCTTAAACATTAAGGCATGTAAGCCCGAGCCTCGGCTTGGCACCTCACAAGCCCGAGCATCAGCTCGGCACCTCACAAGCCCGAGCATCAGCTCGGCACCTCAAGCCCTTACACATTAAGGTATGCAAGCCCGAGCCCCGGATCGACACCTCACAAGCCTGAGCTCTGGCTCGGCACCTCACAAGCTCTATCTCTAGCTCGGCACCTCAAGCCCTTAGGTGTTAAGGCATTCAAACCCAAGCTCTGGCTCAGCACCTCAAGACTTTACACACTAAGGCACGCGAGCTCGAGCCTCAACTCGACACCTCAAGGCTTTATGTACTAAAGCATGTAAGGCCCAACCTCAGTTTGACACCAAGGGCCACTGAGTTAATGATTCTTTGGTGGTCAGCACACAAAAACCCAACCTCGAAGGTCGGTACAGACAGACAACTATAAAAAAACAAAAGTAAACAAAGTTGTCTTCACTAAACTGAAGATCCATAACATGATCCAAGCACATAATCCTTGGTTATTGAACTCCTATAGGTCGATCTATGGACCTCGACCTAAAGGAGTGGGGGGCTTATGATGAGAGTAAAAATACCACTCCCTTGGGTCATCCTTGGCCGAGCCAACCCCATGGCTCATCCTTGGCTGAGCCGACCTCTTGGGGTCATCCTTGGCTGGGCTGACCCCTTGCCTCATCCTTGACCGAGCCGATCATCGAGGTCATCCCTGGGAAACCCGACCCCTTGGGTTGCCTCTCTAAGGAGTCTGATCCGATCCCAGCAATTGCAGGGACAATCCAGAGGATCGCTCATTGCCAGCTCAGCAGATCTTATCGCAAGCTCAGCAAATCTTATTGCTAGGAGATATCCCAACAAGTAAGGTAACAACTACCTAGTGAGACTCTTCCAAGAGTTATCCTAATAAGAGTGAACAACTTGCTAAAATAGGACTCTCTTCAACCGCCTCTCTTCATTCACTGCCTATAAATATCAATGTAAGCCCTCAAAAAGGAGGATGGATCATTTACATATAAACTCTCTTGAATAACTATTGTGGAGGAAATCTGACTTAGGCATCAGAGGGTCCCTCGTCGGGTAAGCCCGGCTCTCCTTTGTCCTCTTTTCTGTGTAGGTCTAGCGTGGAGTATCAAGTCTTGCAAGGAAGATCACCTGGTCAATTTTTATCACATCAGTAAGCAATGATACAAATAAATGCAATACAACATACGGATGAAGAACATATAGATTGCACCATATGTAATAGAAAGAATAAAAAGATGTTCCCCTTCGGCAACAATCTGCAGAGATTTCTCTTTTTGATTACCGTTCGATTTCTTCTTTGGCAACAATTTCCTCTCTGACAACAATCTCAGTCTCCTTTTTAAGGTTTTCCTAAAGTTCAATGAAACCTTACCGGATTGGAATTTAATAAATTTGAATTTGTAATTGAATTGTACTGTAAATGAAGGTACAAGAAAAAGGAACTATATCTTTATTAGTCTTATATGTGTATTTACAAGATTATAAAAAATAAAAAATAAATAAAAAAATTGCACATGAGGCTCCCACCTCTATAGGGTTTGATGAGGGTCCTAATGTATGTAGGTTTACCCCGATCGCACGAAAATGCAGTTTCCTGACTCAAACCGACGTCTCCTAGGCCACAATGGAACAACCTTACGTTGAGCTGAGGTTCACCATCATATATATACAAAATAACACACTTCATATATAGATTTACACGTATGCTCTTATTTCAATGGCATAGATTGAGGGAAAATTGGAACTAGCAACTATTGCATTTATATTGTAGTGATTGTGAATATATAGAGGATTCCTAGATTTTGGTCTCCATTTGTGTTTCCTTAATAACATAAGTAAATTGTGTTTCAATTCTGGTCCAAGGCAGGGAAAAAAAGGTTGAAGATTCTTCCTCCCCCTTATGAGGTAAATTTCTAATATAATCTAGGAAAGGGGAATGAAATCAATGGTGAACAAAGTCGCTCCTGTTCACCATCCTCCAAAAGAAAAAAAGTTCTACAAAGTCGTTCATACCCCTGAGGTCCGAGGTTCTGATCCAAGGGAGATTTGTGTTTCCCTTTAACATGGGCGAACCCAAAACTAATACTGGTCCTTTATTGAAATTGAGAGTAGAATGCTACCCATCAAGGGTTTCGGGACATCTGACTATCCGACCAATAATGAATACCTCGTTGAATCAGCCAAAGATTGGGCAGGATCAGGCCAGGTCAGCTAATCCAGATCGGCGTTCGGTCTAGGATACCAAGTATTGACTCATTTCTGCCCATAACGCCGCTCTAGTTGGTGCGCATGAGTGTGAGTGCGAGTGTGAGAGTGAGAGAGTGTGTTTTGGTCAATATCAAAGAAATGTGTTCCTGTATGTAAGCCACTGCAATCCAAGAAATTTGACAAGCCTAATCAGAATGTAATTTAGATTAGTCCATCAAACTACAAATAAGTAACTGTGCTCCCATCTCCAAATCTGTGTTCTAAATAATCTGGATATCATTCAACAATAAGCTTAAATTACAGAATATATGAACAAGCAAAGCGCCACAAACAACAAGCTAAAGCGCAATCAAATATTCCATCCAAATTCAAAAACTCCAGTCCAGAAGCACCTCAATTTGTTTCATATTCTAGTCAAGGGAAGGGAAGCTAATCTGCAAATTGCTAGTGAAGCTTAATGCCAATAAACTCAAGTAAGCATCACAAGCATTCAAGCTACATTCACACACATCTGATATCACAACTTCAATAGCAAGGTATCTGTTACCCTCACTATCAGTCGAGAAGATTTACGGAATTTGTAAGCGCTGTACATAGATCACCTGTCCTTAAACTTGCTTCCTGTTTTGCTTTGATGTTTGGTACTGAAGTTCCTGCCCCTGCCCAAATAATGTGTACTTGTATAATACCAAACTTTCTGCCTCTTCCTTCAATAAATTCAAAAATGCATTTATCATCTATACCCAGGTTGTTTTCCTTGCAGAGAATTGACCACCCTTTCGACAAAGATATCCGACCATCCTTCCATCGACTTGTTTTCACACTCCAATTCCTTCCGCTTGGATCACGTAGGGTCATTTCAGACATTATTTTGAGACGATGTTTAGTTACTAGTTCTCTCGGAATAAACTGTAAAGGAAACATTGTTTTGTGTAGGTAAGAATGTATAATGAAATAAGGTGAACACATAAATGGATCTCTCTCTCTCTCTCTCTCCAACCAACACCCCCAGGCAAAGGATAATCATTCCATAATAAGTTAATCATCAGATAAGGAAACAAAGTCTTAAGAAATCAAATACTGTTGAAGGCCCAGAAATTAAAAACATTAATGAACTATTCATTGGTAAAAATTACATATGGCAGTAAAGAAACTGATTTGGATTGTCTCACAGGGACTGATAAAACTGGTATGGGGTGTGCACAATTTGAATCCTCTTCTTCTCTTCCAAAAACCAGAGGTCTTGGGTCAAGTATCCAAAGATTTCATAATGTAGTTTGTTTTCAATCATTCACCAATTGGTTCTTTTTCTTAAATACGTCACCATCCATTGACTTCAGCATTGCTAAAATCATTCTACCACCTGTCAAACATTCACCAACCATAGGCTCCAAATTTGGATTTAGCCTTAAGTTTTTTCTTCTTCTTTTTTTATTTTTTAAATGGTCATGCTGGGGATTTTTTGCGCCTAACAATGATCAAGGTGTGTTGAGGGATATTCACTAGGAAGCAAAAGGTTGTGCTTTTGAGAGAAGTCTTTGAGGTGCTCTGTACAGATACAAGGAACATAACTTTTCTACATTAAAATTAGACTACTTCTAAGGTCTGAAATTGGGGTTTAAACCAATTTCAAGATGTAATCTCTATTGCATGATATCCGAAGCCAAAAGCTGGTACAGAGTAGGGATTTTTCAACTGATGAGAGCTAGTTTAATAACAGTTAAAGCATTAAAATCAATTTTCAATTTCTACAAAGTTGAATATTCACCTAACAATTTCCAACTACCAAAAGGAAGTTAGGAAGTTAGGAATATTACATGGGGCACTTAAAAAGGATATTTAATGTGCACCATGGCAATTCTAACTGAACCATTTTGAGGTCACCCCCCCCCCCTTTTTTTTTTTCCTCTGGACCCCTTTTATCAAAACTGCTTCTTCTTCATTATCAGAGTTTTTTCCTAATTTTCTTTTAACTTGTTTTCCAGTTTACATACTCTTAGATTAATCCACAGTGCTTTACATACTTTACTTTGCAAGTGTAAGACAAAAGTATAATTTTACTCGCTATTTAGTATAAGCATTGGATTCAGATTAGTCTACTTTCTTTGCATGTATCTCTATTTTTCATTAGGGACTTAGTTCCCTCCGACTGCGTAGCATACACTAGTGCCTCCATGTATCTCTCCTCCCACAATAGGGGGCAGATATGTCATTTCAAAGGAGTGAAAGCGAGAGAGACAGCCAGGCACTAGCATAGGCTACACAGCCTGGCAGTGTTCTTTCTCCCTTTCCATTATCATCAGTAAATGAGATTTACATCTAGTACCTATTCTTTTCTAACAAAAAAATGAATATATAATGCATATGTATGGGTTGCTCAGACCTACCTAACACCAAGTAGAGACACCCTCCTCCTTGTAACTTGATGCAAGCCTAGTTTTGGTTCAAATTAGTAATCGATTGCAATCAATATCAGTCTAATTTGTTTATTATTTATTTTATATTATTTTGCATCTCACTTTCATAAACATTTTCTTTTATCCATAGTAAGATCCCAATAGCCATCAGAAGAAAATGGTCAGCTGTTTGGTATCAAATATTTGTTTGAGAGTTTAAGATCCAAGAGTAGCATCCCTTTGACCTGGACAAAACAGAACCCAGAACCAATGTACATAATAGAGTTGGGCATGGGAATTCTAGCATCCAGAACAAACCTGATTTTTGACCCTTCACTCAGATGTCAAGGGGAACCCAATGTAAGGCTTTACCTAGCCACTTTCTCTACTACCAAACTGCTAGAAGAGGAAATAGATGTCAAATGAAAACTTGAGGCATTCTTCCCACCTAACATCTGGACAGATTTCAAGGTCATGTTGATATCCATAATGTGAAACTGTTGTGATTGTAGGTGACACTGATGAAAAGAGACAAGCAGTGACTTGCTGTGGGGAACAGATCACCAAAGAAGTCCAGAGGAATCTACAAGAAATTTTGTATCATTATAATCATTTATTACTATGGACAGAGTATATCTAGTCAGCCCAACAATCTACCATGTGGCATGTTGATAGGCCCAAATTTTGGAGACAAATAAACCTTCAAATTTCAACCCAGACGGAGTTTTCCAACTGGCAAAATAAATCTTTGAAAATCCAGCGCTATGGGATTTTGTACAGTAGTGGTCGGAGTACCACAAGTGAAAATCAGGATGCATGCCAACACATGGGAATTCTATGGTTAAATTTGAGTCTATAAATTTGACAAAGCAGCCTATCAAACCATCCACTAGTTGTAAGCCCTTCAAGGTATATCTTGGAAGCATCTTATGACCTTATGACCTCATGACCTCTTAACACTTTTCTGCTCTTTCTATCCATCATAATTTTAAAAGAGAGTGGGGAGAAAGGCAAGAATATTAGCATTTTACAATTTCTTTGATAAAGCATGATACCAGCAGAAGATAGTGCAGAAAACTCACCAACTCGTACGGCCTTCCTGGCAAAAATGATGCCACAAAATATGGATTCTTAGGTTTAGCAAAGCCAGCTGCTTTAAGCACCATCTCTTCTATTATCTTTGCACGACGAGATCCATCTACAGAAAGTTAATTTATAAAACATTAGATAAGCAGAGATACTAAAAGTTGAAAAAACTTTTAAGGGCATAAAATAGATTTTAAAGAAAAAGAAAATACATTTTGGTCTTCTGATTCTCTTGCCCCTCAATTCAGGAAACTTTTGCTTGAAAGGGGTGTAGTTGTTTATGATTTCCTCTGATTCTGGTTGTTCTTCCTTCTTTAGATTCGAAGCTGCCTGGTCGTAGTTCTTATAAACCAATGTTTCCTGCTTCTCACATCCATTTATACCAAATATTTTAACATCGAACACCGAATTGCCATCATATATGAAAACTAAAAACTCTCCAAGTTTTAAAGACTGATCTTTCACAAATCCTTTCCACCCGTCCTGAAAAAACAAGTTGCTGTCAACTTGCTCCAGCTCCACATGCCAAATTCTCCCCTTACGGCTTCGTAAGATAGCCTTGTTGGGTATCAATCCATTGAAGTGGTTTAAAAAAGCTGGCGGTATCTTCTGCATCAAAAAAGGAAATAAAATCAAAATAAGTAAAAAAAGCAGGCTTTGCAAACTCCTACAGGAAGTTGCTCTGAAACCCATCAATCATAACCCAAAAAAAAAAAAAAGAAACCCATCAGTCAAAACTTCTCAGTCCTTCCAAGTTTCACTCTTGAATAGCATTCCAGACAGTGAAACAGTCGTGGAAAGATAAATAGCTCTGAGGAGAGAAAAATTGAACAAACCCAGAACCTAACAGAGGAAACCAAGAGAAAGAGACAAAGCATTTTACCAATCTTTGAGAGCTGTGGTCAGGGAGATATATCTTGAAAAATTCAGGGTTCTTCTCAGGAGGGATTAAATTGGTCTTCTTCTCATTGGGAGCTCTCACCATCTCTGCCGAGTTCTGAATGTCTAAAGCCGAGCAGGGACGATAACAAAAATGACCTGAAGGGGTTGCAGTAAGAGAGAGGGGAGGAACTTGAGGACTTAAGAGGACCTGAGGTTGTTGAAAAGGTAAAAACTTGCAGTGAAATGCAGAGAACCCTAAATCATTCCTGTAGCAGGTCGTCTAAAATGGATCTAACGGTGCAAATTTTCAGAAAGGTTTAAACCCAAACCCCATTACTGTGGTGATCCGAAACTCTTTTAACTATCAACGATGCGCAACTGTCCAACAGACAGTGTGTCAGGGTCTCAGGGCTCCCGCCAAAGACAGTCTATTAAACGCTGGTCGTTTAGTGATACAATGATATCCATTCCTGGGTTTAGTAAAGGATGTACTTTACGCATTTACCATTGGATTACAACGAAATCTTCCTAAATTAGGGTTCATCCCAAGGCAACATACTACTAAGCACTAAAAGCTTTTGTAAAATTTGCAAAAACTAAAATTTCTTGGAAATGCTAACATGAAAAGAAAATCCACTCTAATTCTCTTTTTCTTTTTTGGATAGTGTTTCCTTTGGGGGGTTTTACCTAGAAAGAAAAAGTTCCCCTTTGGGGAAGCGTGGTCCCTGTGCGTGCAGGGGCCATAGAGCAAGTCTGAATCTCCACACCACATAGATTAGGGGTGAAATACAGCCATGTTGGGCTGAGTTTCTTAAAACCTAGCCCAACCTTAGGTTTTTGAAATTTAACCTAAGCCCAACTCAAGACTTCTGGGTTCATGTCTAGACCTAACCCTATCGTGCAGGTCCAGATTAGACTGAATTGATCTTGATTGTTACTAAGTTCGGGCTAACCTTGATTGATCCTGTGTCCCAAGAACTTGAACTGTCTAGGGGCAACCCATGCCTTGACAGCTTCAACTGAGTAGTTTCATAATTCCTCAAGAGACCGGCCAAGCCTAGATCCCCCTCTTGAAGTCTGCATTGTGAGAGTGAGGAGAGCCATATAAGGAGTAACAAGCTGCCTTCTTCAATTTTGTTGGAGACAGAGGGCCTCCCACCACACTACTGCCCCCACTAATGGTAATTTCATTTGTGTCCTAATGCAGCATTGCCACCTTAGAGGGAGAGTCTTCACGGGGAGATAGACACCACAGTTGAGCCCATTTCATTGATGATCTCCCTTTTGGTTATGGAGAGAGCCAAGGGCCTCCTTTTCTTAAAGCCAGGATGAGACTGAGCTTCTAGGGAGTTTGGCTACCCCTTGTGTTTACCCACAAGAAAGGAAGTTAGTGGGCATTGGATTTGGGGATCAAGGGGTGGGTTGGGTTTTGGGTAGTCTGTTTTCTACTTTAAATCATTGTGCGCAATTCCCAAATTGAAATTATGGAATCTCCTTTCTATCATTCTTGACAAGGACTGTAACTGCCTCTAGAGATATGGGCCTTCTTCCAAAGTTTGAACAACTCAATGCACAAGGCTCCTGCTACTGCAGGGTTTGGGAGGGGCAAGTGTATGCAGCCTTACCCCTGCTTTGCTGAAGAAGCTGGTTCCAAGTTTTGAACCTATAAAAATAAGGATTCCTTTGAGAATGATTAGTAGTTACTAATTAAAAAAATTTTATGCAGTTATGTTCCATTCAAGTAGATTAGGTAAGCCATGAAATCTTAATCTTAAATGGGTTGAAAATGAAACAGAAAAAGAAATAAGAGAAGGGATTCAAGTACTCAAAATTCAAAGCAATTACAGTTTTCACATCAACCATTTAAAAGATGCCATTTTATTTGGCAGGTCTCATGGTTATACCAATATTCAATAGCTCTTGAAAATTGAGACCTTCAAAACAGTACCCTCCCTCTCAATAAGCTCGAAAACGCAAACATCTCCCTCTTCTATATTATTTTTCTTCATGAAGCCAGCCCAACCAGCACCAGGCCTACCTTGGCCATTAATCATATAGAAACTGATGGGCCATTTCCTTCCGTCTGTATCTTGATGTATAACACTTTCCAAGTTATTTTCCAAATGCCTTTTAATAAAGCTGCTCTTCAAAGTCTGCATAAGAAAGAAGATATGACTTGAACTTTATATAAAACCCATACTTAGAGTAAATTAAAACTGGGAAATGTCAACTGGGATCTTCCAATTCTCAATGGAAACCTTTGGCCAACACTCAGATGAAGTCTATGTTTTCATTCACAGAGTTCATCTAATAGTTGGCAATTGTAATAGCTTTCCAAGAGTACATGAAGCTGTTGAAGGTGCCTCTGAAACTAGTTTAACCAGAAGAATGTTTGTGGCATAATTTACCAAAATATGAATCCACAATAAGGTTCTCAGTTAGGAGCTTACCATTTAATCCCCCTGAGCATAGGAGGGATGCATGTAAGCCTTGAAGAAAGGGTTTACAGACTTGAAATCTCTTGTTTCTCGGGTAGCTTTGTTTTCAGTTCCTTTTCTTGGCTTTCGTGGCTTAGTCCTTCTTGCCATAACTGTAGAGAAGAAGTGACCATTAGCACCAGGCATGATTGCAGTTGTTAATGTTCCACTTATTATACCGCAGAGGTACCCCATCTGCAGTAAGCTCGGTAGGTTCTCGTTCATTTAACTGATTTTCAATATATTAACCATATAGAATTGATTCTCATTTAACTTATTTTCAATATAAATACAGTTCAACAATAGGAAACAAAATTCACCAATAACAAAGTTTTATTTACCAGAACTTCCAGGTTGGATTTCCTTTTCAACCAGGCAGAAAATTGACACTTTCAACTCAATTTCTTCCACTTTCAAGAGTTCAAAGACACAGCAATCTCCATCTTCCAGCATGTTTTCTTGAACAAATTTTTTTCCATTCCCCACTTAGTAATGCTTTAATTTTGCAGTTAAAGCAGAATTGGACGGACCATGTACTCCCATTTCGAACCTGAAGTGTGACATTGTATGCTCCCTCTAAGAAATGTTCCCAGGCAAATGAAAGCGGAATATTCTACACAATCAGAAAGAATTGCATCACAGTTAAAATTCCTCAGCTGCAAAAGAAATGTTTTTTTGCACCAAATGATGATCCCCTGCACGATCTTAACTTGGGAAATGGGGTACTTATATGTGCATGCAGAGGCAGTGCAGATCAATTTCCAAATTTCAAAGTAAAGGAGCTTACCAATCCCTTTCTCAGATAGGATATCAAGAATGGCTTTTCAGTTTTTAACATTTGAGCTAAATGTTTTGCCTTCTCTCTTTCTTCTGTTGTTATTGGCCTTCTTGTCTTCTCAGCTAAGGGAGTGCGCATATGCTCATCCTGTTTCGCATGGAATATGTCTTCACCTGCATTTTATCAAGTTGATGATGAGAAGGAAAACTGTCATAAAATGACATCACTTTATTTGTAAAAATTAAATACCTTCTTTACTTCTGTCCTTTTTTGCTTGATTTAGTTCACACTGATAAGGTAGCTCTTCCATCTCCTTTTGGTCTTTGTTTTTCATTCTTTTCTTTCTACTGAGCCCTCTAGGTTTAGACGTTGATCCAATTTCATATGTAGATGCAGGTCTCTTTGCCAAAATGAACTGGACTCCACTTCCTCTTTTTTCACTTTCAAGCATCTTACCTTTATTCAGAAGGTTGGACTCTCCAGGAGTATCAACATTATGTGGATAATTGATTTCACAAGCACTTTCATTGAATATAAGAACAAAGAAATGTGAATTGCCATCATATCTGAAAACTATAAAATGACCAGCGGATATATTGTAATGCTTCAAGAATCCCTGCCAACCATTGTGGAACCAAATTGCTTCTTCAATTTTTTTTTTAATTCTATAGACCATTCTCTGCCATCAGGAACCTCTAGGACTGCAACATCAGGGAGATCTACTCCAAATTTTCTCACAAATTCGATTGGGATCTCCTACAGAGAACCATAATGTTATTTCAACTACCCTTCAACAATGATTTGATAAATAAAAACTAGATGGTAAGGTGGCTACAAGGATTAGTTCTTCAACCATATTCTATATACAGCAGAAAGCAGATTGTAAAGACACATACTGGCCTTGCCAACTAACAGTTACAACACACTAATCAAATGACCTGTCTTCTGGGTGTCTTCTTAGGTTGGACATTTTAATCATTGTTTATATAATGTTAACTAATGACCACAATGAATCACCATGAAGAAGGATGTGGGGGGTGGGGCATAACCCTGTAGTGAAATAGAAATTATGCAAGATATTCAAAAAGAAAAAACAGTAAGTGAGAGATTGGTTATAAGTTTCATTTTTGTATACCTTGATCTGGGAAATTCTGGGATTATTAGACTTTCTGATTTCTTTTTAGAACAGTGAAACATTTCATATTTAAATCTGGCTCGTTAGATCATTTGGCAGCACGATCATATAGTCCAGATTAAATGACAGTTCTCAACCAGTAATCAACTGCCACTAAACTAATTTTAGAACTGTTTATACCAGTTACATACTTACATTCCAGATTTAACTGATTTTAGTAATTGTTTATAACAGTTACATTCCATATTTAAAGTAGACCATTAGATTACCTTGTAATCTGATGGTTTAAACTCCACAACCTTATATAACCATCTTTCTCTTCCTTTCCTTGTTAAATAGGAACTCATTATTATATTAAAAATAGGGGAAGTGTTTCCTGTGGGCGAGTACAGTTCCTGCGTGTGCGCAAGGGCCAGTGGGATCGCATAAGGAAGCATCCACAAAGATGTCATTTTCCATTTTAAAGGGGGCAGGCCAGTCATTTCACCCCCCTCCAAATGTTTCTGGGTGCGAGGGCCACACTCACCAATAGAAGCCTTTTTTTCCTTAAAAATAATATAACATGAAAAGCCCATTACGTCATAAGGTTACAACAAAATGGGCAGGATCCTTCTAACAGAAAAGAAAAAAAAAAAAGGCGGGGGATTTGGGGGGGTGGTAAAAGCCTAAACAAAACAAATGACAATTATAAAGCAATTCAAAACAAGGTAACAGCAAGACATACAGAAGTCAATCTCAAAAATGATCTCCAATCAAGGCAAGGTTCAAGGTATTGGATTTCAACCTTTAGGGAGATCGAAATTTCGATTGAAACCTGGGAGTTTTGATTGGATGGGATGTTAGTGATGGGATTATTGTACGGACATTTCCAAAATCATGGAAAAGTGTGACGTTTGGTTGAGTGAGTTTGAAAAGTGTCCAGACAACATTGGGTTTAGAGCTTTCCCTGTTTGCTGATATGGCTTCATCCCACCCCCTTCCACGACTCTCTCCCCCCCCCCTCCTTCCCCCTCATATTCTCTCTCTTCTTCTTCTTCTTCCACTTGTTGTGCCGATGTCACAATGTCAATTTCACCTTCTTCTTCTTCTTTTTCCAACTTTGTGGGGCAGTTTTACAAGATTAAAAAAAAATAAAAAAATTAAATCGATTTGCTGAACATGTAAATCATCCAAAATGCCGATTTTATAAATCAAATATCAAATTGCAAAACCCAAGTATTATCCAGTGTGGAGAAACACAAACAGATGATCTACCCTTCTTTGTCTCTACCGATAGACAAATCATTCAATCGTCCATCATCGTTGTCAAGATAGAGATGATAGATCTAGCAGAAAAGTAATCACTCAAAAAAGAACAGAATAATTCAAATTTGAGAAATGCATCATGGTTCAGACAGCAGCCTTTCAGGTTGCTCTTCATTCATCTGCTACGGAAATTTCAGAGAATCTCTAAAGAAGATGGTGATCCAGATTGGCTGTGAACCACCTCTCGTCTTCTTTTCTCTCTCTCTCCTTCCAACTTCCACCGGACCAAACATGATGGGATGGGATGCTACTTTATTTCACCACATTTTTACTTTCCTGTCCTTAATCCCACTAACATGTGAGTCCCATACTGAACACACTTCCACCCCCAATTCCCCTCTAAACAAATAGGCCTTGAAGGACAAAAATTATGTCCAACTAGGCGACATGTTATTTAGATTCACATAATAGTAATATATCCTTTTGATAATCTGGTTCATCTCAAAACTAATATACTTTATCCATTTCATCCGAGTTGGATGTCCAAATGATTTGAAATAATTAATAAATAAAACATGAGAGAAAGAACATTACCTTGATGGCAAAGGCAAAAACCAATGCAGGGCCAATGAGAGGGTGCATGGGAGCATCTTCAACGTCTGTTGGGCAAAGGGGAGCATGGTCTTTCCGTTCCCTGATATGTCTGTGTGTTTTCTAGCATAGCAACGTAACATTTTTTTTTCCCATAAAGCACATAGCCCTTTTAAACCAAGTGGATCATAATAAAATAAAAGGTTCAAGCCCAAAACTGATTATTATTGGGTCTAGTAGAAACTAATGGGCCCAAAACACATTAACCCATACCAATATAATATTTTCTTCATAACTACAACCTTATACTAAACCATTAATGTATTCCCAAAATTTTAACTTATTACTTTCATCGAGTTATCCTTGGGATGCGCAAGCACTAATTATATTGATAACATTTTTTTCTAAGTTTGTTGGATATAATTCTATCCCACATTCTTTTAATATCCACCAGATCATTCATTAGATCTTTATTTACTACCATACCCACCCCACCTATATTACTTTGTACTCTTGTATATCAAAATTTAAAGACAACTTACATCTTCATTTTTTTACCCTTCCATCTTGTCTGTTGGATACAATGGGACTTTAGTTGAATCTCTAGCAAGGAGGGCTCCGTCTATGATGGACATAACAGTTTAGCCCTTCTCCGATCTTTGGATCCAAAATCAATGTTTGGTATCATTGAGTCTTTCCTGTTCTTCTGAATAAATCTATTATTACCACCAAAAAAAAAAAAAAAAAAATTGTCTGTTGGATGCAATCAATATTAATCCTCCTTTTCCTCATAACATCTATTAATTTAAGAATCTTACCCATTAAGAATCTAATGTTTCAAGGTGTTAATCTAATCCTATACTTTTGGATTAGATTCTTAACTCTTAATAGTCCACTACGTGAGAACACTTGCTTACTTATCATTACACCCAGGGGATGATGCCACATGTTGCTTACAAAGGTAGTCTTAGAAAAAGGTCAATAGAGGGGATGATGCCACATGTTGCTTACAAAGGTAGTCTTAGAAAAAGGTCAATAGTTTATGATACTAAAATAAAAAATAGAAAAGTACTCATGAAAAATGATCCATGCAAAAGGTTACAAACAACTACCATAAATGTTACAAAACAACGGCTACAATTAACTTCAATGTAACCCCATAAAAACAAGTAGCTACACTCCTTTTGCACTCTCTTTATAACTGTTTTTTAAATGGTTCTAATTTATACTTTACATACATATGTATGAGAGCGGTATAAGAATGCTAGTGGGATATTAACCGTATGATTTGTTCATCCTAAATATAATCGTTGGATTGAGAGAAGAAGTCTAAATCTTCAATCCACCGCTGCTATACCTTATATCTCTCCTAATTCTATCTCCACCCTCGCTTCGACGATTCAAGCCAAGCTGGAACACTTTCGGATGCTGTCGTAACGTTGCTTCAGCCACACCGGAAAGCAACATTCATAGGGCTTTAGGGTTTCGGAATGCTGTCGGACTCTACCAGAATGCTGCTTCAGCCACGCCGAAAAGCAGCGTTCATAGGGTTCCAGGGTTTCAGATGTCTTTGGCATTCATAGGGTTTCAAATGTTTTGGGATCACATGATTCATATATTAGATCCCCAGGTAGAAAGTAGAAACTATACCAATCTCGATTATGTTTGTATTTCTATGTCTTTAAATGATGCACACAACGCCCCAACCATCCAAAGAATTAAGGGAATCACCCCACCTCCTGACTTTATGAGGATCAACATGGGATGGGGGCTGCATTGCAGGCATTGCAGAGCTGAATTTTAGCCAGCTCAATTTTCTTTACAATCTTGATGCCTGAAATAGTTTATGGAACTGATGATAAACCCGAGTCCTTCTTGCGATCTAATTCTTCTTCAAATTTATCTTTGTCTCTGTTAAAGTCTCGTTCATGTTGAAGGGTTTGAGTCTCTGATTCAGCTCCCTCGGTTTCGTGAGGCTAGAAACCAAGTCACCAATAGAGGAGTTATTCATGTATTCAATTTTGGAGTGAAAGGGGATGGTATTCATAACGATACCAAGGCAGACCAAAGAACTCAAAGCTCTGTAAATCTTCTTAAATCATTGTCTCAGCTCAATCCTTTATGGTTGTTTAGTTTCGATACTTTGTGTGTAATGTAATACCACGTCTCAGAATTCCGTTAAAAAAAAAAAACCCTCTTCCTTATCTTTGAAAATTACATGATAATGATTAAAGAAGGAAACCAAATGCTTTAAACTGTTCACTTGTAAAACACAATCTGCATTACGGAGTTGCATTCTAAGATATGGATTTGGGAGGACACAATCACATGGAGTGTGTTGGATGCAATTGGGTTTGCCGATGAACTCAGGACCCAGTTTCTTGAAATTCAAGGGTAAAATTCCATTTTATTATCACATTCTCTGAACTAACCATTTTAAACTAATTGTCAACCTCATCTTTCCGAGTAGCGTGAGAAACAAAGACAGAGAGGAAGAAGAAGGGGAGGGGAAGGAAAGGAGTTGCAAGAGAGCAGCATAGATAGATTAGATACACATTATATTTAATCAATGTCATAGATCTGATCTATCTAATCTAATGGCCAATAGATGCTAGCATTCCTAATGTATAATGTAAGGGATTCTTGGAGGAAAATTCATCCATCTTCAACCTTCTGCAGAAGAAAAGTTTCTTCAAATCGAAACCTTATTAGGTAGTCATGGTTGAGCTCACTTGTCAAAAACTTCTAGCATTACCATTGTGACTCTCAGATAACGGCTCCCAAGATTCAAGAGGTAAAATCGTAAAACTTCAATTGATTTCCCTTGAGTTTCAGCCTTGAGACTACCAACTGTTAAATAATACATGATTTTCCTTGGCAAAACATATTTGATTTTCAATCCTGTGAACGAGAAATCTGTCGTCATTTTCTTTTACCTAGTACTGCTCTCTCCCTACCATTGATTCTTTTAGATTTTGTCGAGCATGGGGTTCAAGAGGCACAAAAGTCTAATATGAGTAAACAATAGGTTTATTTGGTTACTACATTTTTGAGAACCCCTATGAGTTTGATGACAGGCTGTGAAGCCAAGTTATAGGATTCAAAACACCATGAGTCAGAGTTATCAACAAAATCTCTATAGTTAAAGGCCCTATTTGATTTAATCATTTCTTCTTTGAAAACTTGAACCTCATAAGGTTAAAAGATTTGAACAACATAGTTCTCTCTAACAAAAATGGTAAACCTGTCGACTCCATTGGTTACCTTACAAATAAAGAAACTAGTGGAAAAAAAATTTCTCATAACAAGCAAGCACAAAATTGGTTGGAGTTCTAGTCCATAAGATGGGTAGAAGGCAAAGATAAGTTATGCTCTAATACCATATGAAAGAAATAAACTTTAGAGGAGGGTAGTGGAACTTACCTTCTTATAAGATTGGTAAACTTGTAATGCTGTCCAACGTTACTCTAGCGACGTCTGGTGACTGCCATGATCTATGAACACTCTACTAGAGAATTTCAAAGATATTCTTTTGGCTTCTCTTTGTCTCATATATGCAAAAAATGATAGCGGTTTTCTATAATAATGATGAAGCCAAGGACCCTTCTCATCTTGCAATACAATGTTGTAACCCCCATCCTGCCACAAAAAGAGGGGGGGGGGGGGGAGTTACAATTCAAAAAATGGGAGTTATTGCCACAATTAAAAAAATGAGGTTAAAATTCAAAAAATAACTCCCCCTCATAATTGCTAAGAGTAATTATTATATGACTCACATTTAATTACTCCTGCAACTCCCGCTCATAATTGCCAAGAACAATTACTACTTATACAATAAATATTGCCACATCATTCTTACATCAGATTTTTGTGGTTGTCATCATTTTACTAATTGAATTTTACGAATAGATGCTCTCAAGGCACTGAGCATGTAGCACCCCTTTAGAATTATGGCGTGGAGATGGAGGGAGTGAAGGGACATGAGGTGTTACAAGGAGGGTGGGGGATTAGCAAAGGAGATAGGGGAGGGGAGTTCCAAGGGTAAGGTGAGGGAGATAGAGGTGTATTGTTGGGGATAGGGAGTGGCTTTTTTTTTTCAAAGAAAAAGAAAAAAGAAAAACCTTTAGCTGATACAAAAGGTAATTATTTTTTGGGAAAGGGTTCCTGAAAGGCAATGTGGCCCCTATACTAGTGCGGTCCCAATAGAAGTGCATAGAAATATCAACAATGATGGAATTTTTACCTTTCATGAAGGGTGGGAACTGTGGGATGGCCATTTTGTTCTTGGATCTTAGCGCAGAACCACATTGCCTTTCAAGCTTCTCTGTCCCTTATTTTTGTAAATAACTTTAAAAGGTATTCCTTAAATGAGTTTAACAATAAATTAAATAGTTTTAATAGCAGTTTTTAGTGGCGACAAATTATACAATTACTTTTTAAAAATAAAATAAAATAAAATTATACAACTACTTTTTACCAAAAAAAAAAAAATGTATACAACTACTAAGGACCCCTTCACGCAGATTTTTTATGGCCAGGAAAAAAAAACCACTAATGTCGCGGACGAACAATAAATCAGTGGGCTCTTTTCGCCTTTACCATCTATTGTTTTGGTAAATGGGCTCTTAAAAGAGGTAGAAAGAGTACAGCTCAAGCCGACATAAAACATGATAAACTTATCATTAATGGTCTATTGTTAAAAGGCTCCATGCCTCCATTTAGCCACCCTCAAAGGTTTTTTTTTTTTTTGAGGGAAAAACCCGAGTAGAAGGGGGGGGGGGGCATGGGGTAATGTAAGTAGTGGCGTGAGTGAGGTTAAACAAATTGTGCCCTTTGATATATAGCAAATCCGAATTTCCAGATAAATAAGGTAGATTTTGATATTGAAAATCCATTACTACCATTTTTTTTCCCGGTTGACTACTACCAATGTTGTATTGTTGTCATCATTATTAATAAGAGAATCCTAAAAAAATGTAGGAGCAAAGAAATCCGTCAGTTTGCGTGGATCTACATTCAAACATAAGTGGACATGAAAAGACTGTGCTGCCCCTACCCCAAAGTCTGTGTGGTCTCCCATTGGCCTGCATGCTGATGTAGGACAAGATTCTTTTACACAAAAATATAATATTATAAAGGTCAAGAGAACAATACTTGCTTGCGCAACCACTACACCAATGCAGACCAATTGGAGGCAGTGTTGTAGTATCTTAGTGCATGAGGGGGGGGGTAGAAGCGCAATCTTTTCACACCCTGCCTATGTCTAGGCGTAGATACGCAAGCATGTAACTTTCTTTTTTCCTATTATAAAGGGAGAGGGATCCTGAAAGGTAGCATGGCCTCTAAGTCACCATGGGGTCAATGAGAGCCTACACGAGATAATCAACAATGGCAGAATTTTCACCTTTTACAAGGGGCAGGGCAGTCATTTTTTCCCCTTTGTGTCTAAATGTAGGGGTCACATTGCCTTGCAGGCTTCCTTTTCCCTATTATAGAAAAAAAATTATAAGATTTTGGGCAACAATCCCCCTAGTCTAGAAAGTCTAGTGACCTTTTTTGGCCTTGTGCTTTTATTTTTGCCATGCAAAAAAGATGATGTGGCAATCTAACCATTGTATATTTAAGAGAAGATCTAGATAAACCATGAGCAATTTTCAAGCGGAATTCAATTATATACCCCTATGTATGTTCAACCACCTCTTATGTGGTTTATGCACTCTTTAGATAGTCCTAGATCTCTCAATGCTTTGTTTTGTGATTAAAAAACTTAACATATGAACAAAAGACTAATCTAAATCTCGTCCACCCTACCACGTGGTAGAAGTAGATGTGTAAATCACCAAGAATTGTATTCCAAACCTCCAGTCCAACAAAAACCCATGTCCTAATTTTTAAATACTCTTTCAACCATTGCCCATACTTGTCTCTAGGGTTCAAAAAAAAAAAAAAAAAAGAGTGTGGGGTCCTTTTGTTAATTGAACCATCAATATTGACCATGTGGCAAGTTAGTAATAGTTGTCGTAACAAAAGTAATGAAAGAACTTTATTTATAGCCTAAGTAGCTTCCAATTGTCATCTCAGTTGGAGCTAAAAATTTGTGTACATGTTGTTCAGAATATTGATTATTCGATTGGTAATCTTCAAATGCACTTATATTTTACTATACGAAGATATAAAATTTACAAAAATTAATTTAGAATTAAAATTTGATAATCTCAGGGAAATTTGGTTTGATTGTTGAAATTGCAAGAATACAAATCTTAACTTGGTGGATTATACATAGATCTCGACTCAACTTAGCCTTATCTTAATTAAATGGGTTCATATAGATGGATCATTTTTTGTTAATTAACTTTATTTAAATCCAAACTTATTTGAAACTGTCATTGTCATTGGGCTAATATTGGAAAAGGTTTCTCATTCAATGGTTGGTTTGACAAAGGGAGGTATCCACGTGGCCTTAAAAATGAAGACTATCAATGAAAGACTTTCTAAGCTATCCACAGTTTAAAAAAAAAAAAAAAAAAAAAAAAAAAAAAAATCTCCTTATATGGTTTTACTTTAAAAAAATTCATAAATAAAAATTAAAAGACACTAACTCATTCAATTATTCTATAAATCCAATAATTAAAAAAATATACTTGTTATTATCCAAATATTCAATTAATATACGAATGTGAATATACAATTATTGACCTTTTTTTTTTTGGGTTCAAAAGGTGGACAGAGGCCTCAACCAAATGATCTTATTTAAAAAAAATAAGAAAAACAAGAGTGTGATCCAAATAAGTTATTTTTACATGTTACAAAAATAAGTACTAAAGAAACAATAAGAACCTCCAGCTCATTTCAATGATTCCATGAAGTCAAGCAAACTTATTTCAATCATTTTATTGAGAAAAAAATGGATTTACTTACTACAATCCAAATATCCAATGAATAATTGACCATGGACATAAAACCATTTATTGTATCCGGAAAATACCCAAACTAGATAAATTTATACTGTTTTTTGAAATATACCAAGTATGGAGATATCCGTATCTAGTCTTTGAGAATACTTATTAATATATTACTAATGATTGTACGTATATATAAATTCATCAATGATATTTTTCTTTAACGAGACAAAATTGTAAAGAAAAAATAAACACCCCTAACTAATTTCAATTATTCTATCAAGGGAAGCATTAACCATATGGACGTGTTATACCCAAATCTCACTTTATAATTAATAATACGCCACTGATCAATTTCATATAACTTTTGCTTGGGTATATTGAATAATCAATGACACTAATAAACATCGATGAAACATACTTACAAGGGCTGCTCATGGGAGTGAGACATGGGAAGGAGGAAGGATGAGAACACGGGGATAGGACACTTGCCAAACCGATATGGTATCTACCAAGTATAGGGTAAGGGTGTCAATTGGGAATCGAAACCAAATACCGAAACCGATATTGAGCCGAATTAACCGAACAAAATTAATTCAATTCAAATTCGGTTTAAGTATATGAGTATGCTCCTCAATTCGGTTTGGTTTCGGTTTTAGGTGTAAGAACCATCGATTCGGACCAAAACCGAACCGAATTATCTTAAAATCGAAAGAAAAAAAAAGGAAAAAACCCTAGCATAGTAGTATCGTTAAAACTCAAGTGGGATTTTTTTAATATTCAATTTTGAAAATTCAAGAGTGTTTTTGCAAGCTCTTTTTTTTTTTAGGTGGTAAGTTTTTTACAATTTATCATCACATATTTACATGCTAAGACAATTTTAGAGTTAGCAATGGTCATAAGGCCCATAACTTGAGCCCATTATGGCCTTTGGTCCATCAGGATCATGGTTCAAAAGTGGAACCGTTTTCATAACCGAATTAAAACCAAAGTACAAAACCGAATAAAAATTGAATATCATAACCAAATTGGATCCGAAACCGACCGAGTCAAATTGAATCGGTTTGAGTATCTAAATATGGAACCGAGTTGGTTCTTGGTTTGGTTATGGTCCACCTTACCATCATTTGGTACCGAACCAAATAACCGAAACCGAACCAATTGACACCCTTAGTATCGGGATTAGACACTTGCCAAACCAATATGAATCACCTGTATCGCCCAATACTGATACTACCTAGAACCATGGTTCCCTATTCTTCAATCCCTGCTTTTGGTAGGTTTTAAGTAGTTAGATAAAGGCATATTTTGACTTTCAAATCCAAGGTTGCATACTATTAATAAGAAGTAGATAGAATATGGGTTCCAGATTAACTGCCTATCGCTGGTTAAAACTATGTAGGTTTACTGATTGTGGTTGCCAATAATACAGTGTGACCTTCAGAAGAAACCATAGACATATGCATAAGCTATAATAAGATTATTACTATTACAGTTACTATTCTTTTGGGGCAAAGGTGTGGGGAGGGTTAAGGATTGTGGGCTTGAAGAGGAATAGGTAATCTCATCTTACAAGAAGTTCTACTTCAATATAGATTAATTCTCTCTATGAATTCAGAATCTGTTCCCAAAATCATGAATTTCTTTTGATGAGATAATCATAGTAAACCAGCAAGACAAGGAGATACCACTAATGGGATATTTCTCAGGTTTAGCATCAGTGAGGCTTCAGCAGGCTATGCCCCAATCCAGGGCCAACAAGATCTCTGATATTATCTATTTTTGTATAAATAGGTTATGACACAGGGTCATCTTCCTAACTTTGATGAAAAGAGACAGCACTAGCATTCATTCTCCACTCATTTAAGGTTTTGTTTGGAGATTTTGATCCAAACAACATGCCTGCCTTGCCATCTTTAGAGCAAATTGAGATCCATTAACAAGACAGGAGAGTTTTTGGTAACCATTCAGTATTTTTTTGCCTTTCAATAATTATTAGTACTGAAATTTAGTAGTGATGCTACCATAACAAGTCAATAATTATGTCATATTGTTTGGTGTTGCTAATATTACTGTATAACCATTCATATTAAGGAGATTTACATAATTCTCTCCCTTTAGGAAGTCAAATCATGTAAAAGGAAAAAAGGCAAAAGCTTGACCACATTCATTCCACCTAATATGAGAATTTTCGCAGAAAAATAAAAGAACGAAAGAAGAATAATGTTGAGTAAAAGGAAAATAACCCCTTTTTGTCCTGTTAATTAATTGTATCAAAGTTTTTAAAGACTTTGCATTTAAGAGTTAAAGGAAAACTAGAAAGGATACTAATAACATGCAAACAATGACCCACTTTAAAGTAGGACAGAATCCTTTTCAGCAGGTGGGAAGGTGGTTTCTCCTATAACTTTATCAGTTTGTTCTTCAGAGAAGAGTCATAGATGATTCCATATACTCGTATGAATAAGAATGTGAGTGTGGGGTGGGGGTGTTTTGAAGAAAGATGGATGGACAAATGAGGAGATGAACCAGAATGACCAAAAAGGCAGTCTTGTGTCTGCTCTACTAATGTAGAGATCCATTCCATACTTTCAGAAGTTAATAAAAAACCAGTTCAACACAGAAAAAAGAATTAAAAGCCAATCTACTTGACTCCCTATTCATCAGAAGTCCTATTGATTTTATTTGAACTCTGGTTCTGCTTCTTCAACAACACGGAAGATTGAAATTTTAAGCTCCATACCTTTAGCCTTAGATACCTCAAAGACACAACAATCTCCTGCTTTTAGTTCATTGTCCCGAACAAATTTGGCCCAACCCCCAGTTATCATGGCCTTACGTTGGTTTATAGAGCACCGTACCATCCATGTTCTCCCGTCTGAAACTGATACTTTGACATTGTGCAATCCCTCATTCAGGTACTTTTTGGCAAAATTTTTTGGAAAATTCTGTAAAGCAAGAAGACAGAATGCTGGATACATCAGCATAACTAAAGTTGTAATGGACTTTTGAAACAAACTGATGCAAAGTTCTCATCAAGAAAAAGAAAAAAAAAAAAATGCTTGTTTCTAACAAATCCATAGCCCCAGAAACCATAAGAGATTCCAAGTAGAAGTCTGAAAACAATCACAACAGTGGAGCACATTCCAAGAACTTACCAATACCTTTCCCTTGTACACATATGATGGTTTCATGATTATCATAATGGAAGGATTTTTGGTTTTAAACATCTGGGCTGCGCAAATCGCCTTTTCTTTTTGTTGGTTCATCACTACCCTCTTACTTGCTGTCACAAGCCTTTCATTCCTCCGAGATGAGCGCATGCTAACATTCTCTTCATGTTTTGTAAGCGAAGAGTCAATGTGTTTTCCTGCATCTTTGATCAAAATAATAACAAAACTAGAATAATTGTTATAGTTGCAGCATAAAAATAGCACCTGAAAGTGATTTTAGTTAAGGAGAAATTTTAGGAAATTATATTATTATAAATAAGAACAAGTGGAAGCTGAAATGAAATACCACTATATTTTGGAAACGGACCAAATACTGGAGGCTGGTTTAGGGGTAAATTCAAATGATAAGGGAGTGGATATTATTGGTAATTCTCTAGAATCTGGAAGTGATTATGGGAATTAATCAATAGTGGAGATTTTAGTTCATGCTGAAGGAGGAATTAGTTAGGAGAAATTTCAGGAATCCGATGAGGCTACAGTAAGGAGACATCTGGACATGATGAAAGGGGGTTTGAATATGAATAGTTTCCCAGTTGGAAGATATGATAAGAATCAACATAACATTGTCCAATTGGATTTAAGTTCTCATGTGGATGGGAAAGCTGTGGACCAAAATCCTATTCAATCATCCCCCGCCATAGTTTCACAGCCTGGAGAGCTCTTTCCAATTGCCTTCCCACTCAATCCTTCCTCCTCTCTAGGCACATCCCTGTCCTCTCTTCTTGTTGCCTTTGTTGGAATGGCTTTGAAGATTCCGATCAACTCTTCTTTAGTTGCCCTTTTGCCCTCTCCATATAGAGAAGAGTCCTCAAGGTTTTGGCCTACCCCTAGATGTATCTTCGGTTTTTGTAGGGAATGGATCCGGGTTGACATGAGTTTTTCCGGTTCTTCAATTTGTGATGTGGTGGGCAAACTTGCCTTTTGTACCAACATAAACCATAACTAGATTAGATGGTCCTCCAACTCCCGCTCTTTGGAGATGATTTGGAATGCCATCTTTTTTTTTTTTTATGTCAGCTCCAAGATCCCCGACGTGTTCCCTCCTCCCTAAGGAACAGGCTAATTGTTGTCTCCTGGGGACTCCTCTCTTCTATTCTCTTTCCCCCCC
>NC_056563.1:18887450-18887579 GCF_013358625.1 Macadamia integrifolia | reverse complement strand
TCCCTTTCCCTTTCCCTTGATGGCTGTCCCTGGCTCTCCAACAGCCTCCTCTCCCCTTTCTTCCCCCTTGGGTGCTCTACATTCTTCTCTTCTTGTCTTGTTTTAATATATATTAATTCAAAAAAAAAA